>NW_027139909.1:32500-79126 GCF_035084215.1 Heptranchias perlo | reverse complement strand
TCAGAAAAGTGGCAAATGGAATTCAATCCTGAGAGTTTGAGGTAATGCATTTGGGGAGGGCAAACAAGGCAAGGGAATACACAATAAATGGGAGGTGTAGAGGAAGTGAGGGACCTTGGAGTGCATGTCCACAGATCCCTGAAGGTAGCAGGACAGGTAGATAAAGTGGTTAAAAAGGCATATGGGATACTTTCCTTTATTAGCCGAGGCACAGAATATAAGAGCAGGGAGATTATGCTAGAACTGTATAAAACACTAGTTGGGCCACAGCTTGAGTACTGTGTACAGTTCTGGTCACCACATTACAGGAAATTTTAGCTATGAGGAAAGATTGGATAGGCTGGGGTTGTTTTCTTTGGAACAAAGGAGGCTGAGGGGAGATTTAATTGAGGTGTATAAAATTATGAGGGGCCCAGATAGAGTGGATAGGGAAGACCTATTTCTCTTAGCAGAGAAGTCAGTGAGCAGGGGGCATAGATTTAAAGTGATTGGTAGAAGGATTAGAGGGGAGCTGAGGAGAATTTTCTCACCCAGAGAGTGGTGGGGGTCTGGAACTCACTGCCCGAGGGGGTGGTGGAGGCAGATTCAATCATGGCTTTCAAAAGGGAACTGGATAAATACTTGAAGGGAAAAAATTTGCAGGGCTACGGGGAAAGAGCAGGGGAGTGGGACTAGCTGGTTTGTTCTTACGGAGAGCCGGCATGGGTTGGGACTAGCTGGTTTGTTCTTACGGAGAGCCCGGCATGGGTTCGATGGGCTGAATGGCCTCTTTCTCGCTGTAACCATTCTATGATTCTATGATTCTAAAAAGAAATATTTCCCGTGACATGTGTTGATGTTGAGATATTAACTATTATCCTCTGTGCAGGTGAATCAGCCATCGGGGGGAGTACTTGTCTGGGTCTCCGCTTGGCAGACAGTGATAGGCTGCTGAGCATTGGAGTGAACTTTGACCCAATTAGTTTCAGGTCAAACCAGAGAAAGAGGCTCATTGAAAACGTGGATGAATCTGGTGTGTTATTTTGTTATTCATTCTCGGGATGTGCGTCGCATTCAAAGCCGGGCATTTAATGCCCGTCCCGAGTTGCCTGAGGGGTTTGCTGGATCACTACAGAGGGCAATTAATGGGCAACCACGTTGGTGTGGGACTGGAGTCACATAGAGAGCCTCAGACGGGTCAGGACGCAGGTTTCCTTCCCTAAAGGACATCAGTGACCCAGTGGGTTTTAATGAGAATCCGACAGCTTCACGGTCACTTTTACTGAGACCAGCTTTTTTATTTCCAGATTTTAAAAAACTGAATTCAAATTCTCAGACTGCCTGATGGATTTAAATTCACGATCTCTGGATCATTAGTCCAGTAAACAGAATCCCTGCACCACGATGCCCTATATTTGGTGTATTGGCCACTCCCCTGACACAGAGGGAAAAGACTCTTTTAAGAGGACTGCTATCGCGGGCAGGTTTTAAATCATTTTTACCACTCTAGCTAAAGTCAAATAAACTTTCCCTTATTGACGCGAGATTAAAAGTCTGCCTCATCAAACCAATGTCAAGGGCAATTGCAACCAATCCTGGGCTTCATCCTGACCCATGTCAATAAACCGCACACCAATCACAGCTCAATACTTATTATAAAGTATTATTATCTCATCGAGAATCGGAATGTGGAAAATCACATCACAGACGCGTCATATAAAACATCAGGCAGTGATTTCACTTCATGGATAGAAAGGATGTCTTTAAATTATTATAAATACACAATGCCCATTTATAAATTAAATCTCTGAGACAAACTTCTTGCTCAGTTACACAGAAATAAAGTGAAATAAATAAATCAGTAAATCTTTGTAATAAATACATTAAATAAAGTGGAGTAAGGAGGTCACACAATGACAACTGGATTCAAATACACAGGTATTCAGCACATCGAATCAGCCAGACTCCACACAGAGCGACTGCTTCACATCCCAGAAACACTGAACCCCCCCGAAAAACACCCCCCCCCCGGGAACAATCCCCCACCCCCCCCCCGGGAACAATCCCCACCCCCCCCCCCCGGAAAACACCCCCCCCGGGAACAATCCCCACCCCCCCCCCGAAAACACCCCCCCCCCGGGGAACAATCCCCACCCCCCCCCGAAAACACCCCCCCCCCGGGAACAATCCCCACCCCCCCCGGGAACAATCCCCACCCCCCCCGGGAACAATCCCCACCCCCCCCCGGGAACAATCCCCACCCACCACCCCGGGAACAATCCCCACCCACCCCCGAAAACACCCCCCCAGGGAACAATCCCCACCCCACCCCCGAAAAACCCCCCCCCCCAGGGAACAATCCCCACCCCCCCCCGAAAACACCCCCACCCAGGAACAATCGCCACCCCCCCCGGAAACACCCCCCACCAGGGAACAATCACCCCCCCGAAAACACCCCCCACCCAGGGAACAATCGCCCACCCCCCCCCGAAAACACCCCCCCCGGGAACAATCCCCACCCCCCCCGGGAACAATCGCCACCCCCCCGGGAACAATCCCCACCCCCCCCCCCGAAAACACCCCCCCCCGGGAAACAATCCCCACCCCCCCCCGGGAACAATCCCCACCCCCCCCCCCGAAAACACCCCCGCCCCGGGAACAATCCCCACCCCCCCCGGAACAATCCCCCCCCCCCCCCGGGAACAATCCCCACCCCCCCCCCGAAAACACCCCCACCCCGGGAACAATCCCACCCACCCCCGAAAACACCCCCCCGGAAACAATCCCCACCCCCCCCCCCCTGAAAACACCCCCCCCTGGGAACAATCCTCGCCCCCCCCCGAAAACACCCCCCCCAGAACAATCCTCGCCCCCCACCCCCCCCCCCCCCCCCGAAAACACCCCCCCCCTGGAACAATCCCCACCCCCACGGGACAATCCCCACCCCCCCCCCCGAAAACACCCCGCCCCGGAACAATCCCCACCCCCCCCGGGAACAATCCCCACCCCCCCGGGAACAATCCCCACCCCCCCCCGAAAACACCCCCACCCCGGGAACAATCCCCACCCACCCCCCGAAAACACCCCCCCCGGAAACAATCCCCACCCCCCCCCCCTGAAAACACCCCCCCCCTGGAACAATCCTCGCCCCCCCCCGAAAACACCCCCCCCCAGGAACAATCCTCGCCCCCCACCCCCCCCCCCCCCCCGAAAACACCCCCCCTGGGAACAATCCTCGCCCCCCCCCCGAAAACACCCCCCCCCAGGAACAATCCTCGCCCCCCCACCCCCGAAAACACCCCCCCCCAGAACAATCCTCGCCCCCACCACCCCCGAAAACACCCCCCCCGGGAACAATCCTCGCCCCCCCCTGAAAACACCCCCCCGGAACAATCCCACCCCCCCCCCCCGGAACAATCCCCACCCCCACCCCGGCTCAAGAAGGACAAACGGTGCAGACAGGGTCAGACCTGCAGAGGGTCAGGATCCTGAGCCCCGCCCCCGCCCCGCCCCCATAGGGCACAGTCTAACTCCCGCAGGCCGGTCTAACTCCCCGCAGGCCGGTCTAACTCCCCGCAGCCGGTCTAACTCCCCGCAGGCCGGGTCTAACTCCCGCAGGTCTGGGTGTGATGTGGGGGTGAAGGCTCAGCCCATCCATTTCCGCAACACTGAGTCAGTAACAGAGCCAGCTCACAGGCCTAATCGAACACACACTCCCCGGGGACCAGGATATGAAGCAGACGCTCTCTGTCCGCTGGACATCTGACCATAAAATAAGCAGAGTGTGTTCACAAGAAACACAAGCCCTGGGTGAGTGTGAATTTTCCCTCCAGAGAGGGCAGGACATGGCTCCACAGGAGGTTACCAGCTGCTGTTGGCAGGACACACGTACAGCCCACGGGCACCTTGATGTACTTCAGTTCCAAGCTGTAGCGCCTGGGTTGCCCGTGCAGGAATGACGCTGGATGACCATCATTGTCTGTTCCAGAGGCACCGAGTTTAACGACAGCGTCTCCTCCCCAGTCTCCACATCGATGCAACCGTCACAGAGGCACTGGGCAAAGGCAACTTCCGAGGATTCGATTCTCATCCTCATCGATCCTGGAATCAGCAAAAAGGGACTGAGCTCAGTGAGGGAGCAAAGAGAGATAATTAACAGTCACTGCCCCATCACTGCCCCATCACTGCCCATCACTGACCCATCACTGCCCGTGACTGGCCCATCACTGGCCCATCACTGCCCATCACTGCCCATCATTGACCATCACTGGCCCCATCACTGACCATCACTGCCCGTCACTGGCCCATCACTGACCCATCACTGACCCATCACTGACCCATCAATGCCCATCACTGACCCATCACTGCCATTACTGACCCATCACTGCCCATCACTGACCCATCACTGCCCATCACTGGCCCATCACTGACCCATCACTGCACATTACTGACCCATCACTGCCCATCACTGGCCGATCACTGCCTGTCACTGCCCGTCACTGCCATCATTGACCATCACATTTTTTTTATTCGTTCATGGGATGTGGGCGTCGCTGGCGAGGCCGGCATTTATTGCCCATCCCTAATTGCCCTTGAGAAGGTGGTGGTGAGCCGCCTTCTTGAACCGCTGCAGTCCGTGTGGTGAAGGTTCTCCCACAGTGCTGTTAGGAAGGGAGTTCCAGGATTTTGACCCAGTGACGATGAAGGAACGGCGATATATTTCCAAGTCGGGATGGTGTGTGACTTGGAGGGGAACGTGCAGGTGGTGTTGTTCCCATGTACCTGCTGCCCTTGTCCATCTAGGTGGTAGAGGTCGCGGGTTTGGGAGGTGCTGTCAAAGAAGCCTTGGCGAGTTGCTGCAGTGCATCCTGTGATGGAACACACTGCAGCCACAGTGCGCCGTGGTGAAGGGAGTGAATGTTTAGGGTGGTGGATGGGGTGCCAATCAAGCGGGCTGCTTTGTCCTGGATGGTGTCGAGCTTCTTGAGTGTTGTTGGAGCTGCACTCATCCAAGCAAGTGGAGAGTATTCCATCACACTCCTGACTTGTGCTTTGTAGATGGTGGAAAGGCTTTGGGAGTCAGGAGTGAGTCACTCGCCGCAGAATACCCAGCCTCTGACCTGCTCTTGTAGCCACAGTATTATAATGGCTGGTCCAGTTTCTGGTCAATGGTGACCCCCAGGATGTTGATGGTGGGGATTCGGCGATGGTAATGTCGTTGAATGTCAAGGGAGGTGGTTAGACTCACTCTTGTTGGAGGTGGTCATTGCCTGGCACTTGTCTGGCGTGAATGTTACTTGCCACTTATGAGCCCAAGCCTGGATGTTGTCCAGGTCTTGCTGCATGCGGGCTCGGACTGCTTCATTATTTGAAGGGTTGTGAATGGAACTGAACACTGTGCAATCATCAGCGAACATCCCCATTTCTGATCTTATGATGGAGGGAAGGTCATTGATGAAGCAGCTGAAGATGGTTGGGCCTAGGACACTGCCTGAGGAACTCCTGCAGCAATGTCCTGGGGCTGAGATGATTGGCCTGCAACAACCACTACCATCTGCCTTTGTGCTAGTATGACTCCAGCCACTGGAGAGTTTTCCCCCTGATTCCCATTGACTTCAATTTTACTAGGGCTCCTTGGTGCCACACTTGGTCAAATGTTGCCTTGATGTCAAGGGCAGTCACTCTCACCTCACCTCTGGAATTCAGACTCTTTTGTCCATGTTTGGACCAAGGCTGTAATGAGGTCTGGAGCCGAGTGGTCCTGGCAGAACCCAAACTGAGCATCGGTGAGCAGGTTATGGTGAGTAAGTGCCGCTTGATAGCACTGTCGACGACACCTTCCATCACTTTGCTGATGATTGAGAGTAGACTGATGGGGCGGTAATTGGCCGGATTGGATTTTGTCCTGCTTTTGTGGACAGGACATACCTGGGCAATTTTCCACATTGTCGGATAGATGCCAGTGTTGTAGCTGTACTGGAACAGCTTGGCTAGAGGCGCAGCTAGTTCTGGATCACAAGGCTTAGCACTACAGTGGGGATGTTGTCGGGGGCCCATAGCCTTTGCTGTATCCAGTGCACTCAGCCGTTTCTTGATATCACGTGGAGTGAATCGAATTGGCTGAAGACTGGCTTCCGTGATGGTGGGATATGGGAGGAGCCGAGATGGATCATCCACTCAGCACTTCTGGCTGAAGATGGTTGCAAACGCTTCAGCCTTGTCTTTTGCACTCACGTGCTGGACTCCGCCATCATTGAGGATGGGATGTTTGCAGAACCTCCTCCTCCCGTTAGTTGCTTAATTGTCCACCGCCATTCACGACTGGATGTGCAGGACTGCAGAGCTTTGATCTGATCCGTTGGTTGTGGAATCGCTTTGCTCTGTCTATAGCATGTTGCTTCCGCTGTTTAGCGTGCATGTCGTCCTGAGTTGTAGCTTCACCAGGTTGGCACCTCATTTTTAGGTACGCCTGGTGCTGCTCCTGGCATGCTCTTCTACACTCCTCATTGAACAGGGTTGATCCCCTGGCTTGTTGGTAATGGTAGAGTGAGGAATATGCCGGGCCATGAGGTTACAGATTGTGCTGGAATACAATTCTGCTGCTGCTGATGGCCCACAGCGCCTCATGGATGCCCAGTTTTGAGCTGCTGGATCTGTTCTGAATCTATCCCATTTAGCACGGTGGTAGTGCACACAACACGTTGGATGGTGTCCTCAGTGCGAAGACGGGACTTCATCTCCACGAGGACTGTGCGGTGGTCACTCCTACCAATACTGTCATGGACAGATGCATTTGCGACAGGTAGATTGGTGAGGACGAGGTCAAGTAAGTTTTTCCCCTCGTGTTGGTTCGCTCACCACCTGCCGCAGACCCAGTCTGGCAGCTATGTCCTTCAGGACTCGGCCAGCTCGGTCAGTAGTGGTGCTACCGAGCCACTCTTGGTGATGGACTTTGAATTCCCCCACCCAGAGTACATTCTGTGCCCTTGCTACCCTCAGTGCTTCCTCCAAGTGGTGTTCACCATGGAGGAGGACTGATTCATCAGCTGAGGGAGGACGGTATGTGGTAATCAGCAGGAGGTTTCCTTGCCCATGTTTGACCTGATGCCATGAGATTTCATGGGGTCCAGAGTCAATGTTGAGGACTCCCAGGGGCCACTCCCTCCTGATTGTATATCACTGTACCGCCACCTCTGGTGGGTCTGTCCTGCCAGTGGGACAGGACATACCCAGGATGGTGATGGAAGAGTCTGGGACGTTGGCTGAAAGGTATGATTCTGTGAGTATGGCCGTGTCAGGCTGTTGCTTGACTAGTCTGTGGGACAGCTCTCCAATTTTGGCACAAGTCCCCAGATGTTAATAAGAAGGAGTTTGCAGGGTCGACTGGGCTTGGTTTGCCGTTGTCGTGTCCGTTCCCTGGTGACTTACCCGTCACTGCCCCATCACTGCCCATCACTGACCCATCACTGCCCATCACTGACCCGTCACTGCCCATCACTGCCCCAAAACTTTCCCCACCCCATACAGTCACTGTCTCCACCCGATAAAGTCCATGTCCCCCCGGGACTGACCACCATTACCTGTAATTCCAGGGTGAGATGGAGCGGTGACTGAAGTCACTCTTGCGTGACGAATGGACCCTGAGATCGGGGCAGCTGTCCGAGAGTTTCTGCTGCTGCTCCAGCTCTTTAATCAGCGTGACGGAGGGGAAATATGGCCGTCTGGCACTGCCCAGCAGCCTCTGCAAACCCTTTGGTCTCCAGCTCCTCCGGATACCAGCAGTGATGTGTTTCGCTTCGCTTTGTCCTACGAGCCTGTCCAAGCCCCAGAGTCAGGAAGAAGAGGGAGAGAAATCTGAAGGAAAGGAATAGGAAGTCATCAAAGAGCTAAAGAGATTCCACAAACTTCACTCAAACCCCAACTCCCTCTCCCACAATCTTCAACCAAACCCCATCTCCCTCTCCCACAATCTTCACCGAAACCGCATCTCACTCTCCCACAATCTTCACCCAAACCCCATCTCACTCTCCCACAATTTTCACCCAAACCCCATCTCACTCTCCACAATCTTCACCCAAACCCCATCTCACTCTCCCACAATCTTCACTCAAACCCCAACTCCCTCTCCCACAATCTTCACCCAAACCCCATCTCACTCTCCCACAATCTTCAACCAAACCCCATCTCACTGTCTCACAATCTTCAACCAAACCCCATCTCACTGTCTCACAATCTTCACCCAAACCCCATCTCCCTCTCCCACAATCTTCAACCAAAACCCCATCTCACTGTCTCACAATCTTCACCCAAAACCCCATCTCACTGTCCCACAATCTTCAACCAAATCCCATCTCACTGTCTCACAATCTTCATCCAAACCCCATCTCACTCTCCCACAATCTTCACTCAAACCCCATCTCCCTCTCCACAATCTTCAACCAAACCCCATCTCACTGTCTCACAATCTTCACCCCAAAACCCGATCTCACCCTCCACAATCTTCACCCAAACACCAATCACACTGTTCCACAATCTTCATCCAAACTGCTTCTCACTCTCCCACAATCTTCACCGAAACCACATCTCACTGTCCAACAATCTTCACCCAAACACCATCTCCCTCTCCCACAATCTTCACCCAAACCCCATCTCACCCTCCCACAATCTTCACCCAAACCCCATCTCACTCTCCCACAATCTTCACCGAAACCGCATCTCACTCTCCCACAATCTTCACCCAAACCCCATCTCACTCTCCCCACAATCTTCACCCAAAACCCGATCTCACTCTCCCACAATCTTCACCCAAACCCCATCTCGCTGTCCCAACAATCTTCACCCAAACCCCATCTCACTGTCCCACAATCTTCATCCAAACTCCATCTCACTCTCCCACAATCTTCATCCAAACACCATCTCACCCTTCCGCAATCTTCACCCAAATCCCATCTCATTGTCCAATGATCTTCATCCAAACTCCATCTCACTGTCTCACAATCTTCACTGAAATCCCATCTCACTGTCCCACAATCTTATAAGAATATAGGAACATAGGAACAGGAGTAGGCCATTCAGCCCCTCGTGCCTGCTTCGCCATTTGGTAAGATCATGGCTGATCTGTGATCTAACTCCATATACCTGCCTTTGGCCCATATCCCTTAATACCTTTGGTTGCCAAAAAGCTATCTATCTCACATTTAAATTTAGCAATTGAGCTAGTATCAATTGCCGTTTGCAGAAGAGAGTTCCAAACTTCTACCACCCTTTGTGTGTAGAAATGTTTTCTAATCTCGCTCCTGAAAGGTGTGGCTCTAATTTTTAGACTGTGCCCCCTACTCCTAAAATCCCCAACCAGCGGAAATAGTTTCTCTCTATCCACCCTATCCGATCCCCTTAATATCTTATAAACTTTGATCAGATCACCCCTTAACCTTCTAAACTCTGGAGAATACAACCCCAATTTGTGTAATCGCTCCTCGTAACTTAACCTTTGAAGTCCGGGTATCATTCTAGTAAACCTACGCTGCACTCCCTCCAAGGCCAATATGTCCTTCCGAAGGTGCGGTGCCCAGAACTGCTCACAGTACTCCAGTGCGGTCTAACCAGGGTTTTGTATAGCTGCAGCATAACTTCTGCCCCCTTGTACTCGAGTCCTCTAGATATAAAGGCAGCACATTCCATTAGCCTTACTGATTATTTTCTGCACCTGTTCATGACACTTCAATGATCTGTGTACCTGACCCCCAAGTCCCTTTGGGACATCCACTGTTTTTAACTTTTTACCATTTAGAAAGTACCCTGTTCTATCCTTTTTTGATCCAAAGTGGATGACCTCACATTTGTCTACATTGAATTCCATTTGCCTCAGTTTTGCCCATTCACCTAATCTATCAATATCGCTTTGTAATTTTAAGTTTTCATCTACACTGCTAACAATGCCACCAATCTTTGTGTCATCGGCAAACTTAGATATGAGACTTTCTATGCCTTCATCTAAGTCGTTAATAAATATTGTGAATAATTGAGGCCCCAAGACAGATCCCTGTGGGACTCCACTAATCACATCCTGCCAATGTGAGTACCTTCCCATTATCCTACTCTCTGTCGCCTTTCGCTCAGCCAACTTCCTAACCAAGTCCGTACTATTCCCTCGATTCCATGGGCTTCTATCTTAGCTAACAGTCTCTTATGTGGGACCTTATCAAATGCCTTCTGGAAGTCCATATAAATAACATCCATTGACATTCCCCTGTCCACTACTTTAGTCACATCTTCAAAAAATTCAATCAGGTTTGTCAGGCACGACCTACCTTTCACAAATCCATGCTGGCTCTCTCTGATTAACTGAAAATTTCTCGAGGTGTTCAGTCACCCTATCCTTAATTATAGACTCCAGCAATTTCCCCACAACAGATGTTAGGCTAACTGGTCTATAATTCCCTGGTTTCCCTCTCTCTCCTTTCTTAAAAAGCAGAGTGATATGTGTAATTTTCCAATCTGGAGGGACAGTTCCTGAATCTAGAGAACTTTGAAAGATTATAGTTAGGGCATCTGCAATGTGCTCACCTACTTCCTTTAAAACCCTGGGATGGAAACCATCTGGTCCTGGGATTTGTCACTCTTTAGTGCTATTATTTTCTTCATTACTGTTGTTTTACTTGTGTTAATTTTATTGAGTCCCTGTCCCCGATTCAATATTAGTTTTCTTGGGATTTCCGGCATGCTATCCTCTTTTTTTACTGTAAATACTGACGCAAAGTAATTATTCAACATGTCCGCCATTTCCCCATTGTCAATGACAATATCCCCACTTTCAGTTTTTAAGGGGCCAACACTACTCCTGACCACCCTCTTTTTCCTAATATAACTATAAAAGTTCTTTGTATTGGTTTTGATATCCCTTGCAAGTTTCTTTTCATACTCTCTTTTTGTAACTCTTACTATCTGTTTTGTGACCCTTTGTTGATCTTTGTATCTTTCCCATTCACCAGGATCTGTGCCCTTTTTTGCCTTTTTGTATGCCCTTTCCTTATGTCTTATACTGTCCCTTACCTCTTTCGTTGTCCATGGCTGTTTTTTTTGGCAATTAGAGTTCTTGCCCCTCAGGGGTATAAACCGATTCTGTATCACGTTAAATGTTTCTTTAAACATTTCCCACTGATCATCAGTCGTTTTACCCATTAACAGATTTGCCCAGTTTACTGTGGACAGTCTCTGTCTCATCCCATTGAAGTCGGCCTTTCCCAAATCTAGAATCTTAGCAGCTGATTCACTTTTTTCCCTTTCAAACACTACATTGAACTCGATCATGTTATGATCGCTATTGGATAGATGTTCACGCACAGTTAAGCCGTTAACTAAATCTGGTTCATTACTCATTACTAAATCTAGTATGGCTTGCCCCCTTGTTGCCTCTAGGACATACTGCTGTAGAAAACTATCCCGGACACACTCAAGAAATTCACTACCTTTCTGACAGTTGCTAGTCTGCTTTTCCCAATCTATGTGAAGGTTAAAGTCCCCCTTTAAGACCACTATGCCTTTGTTACACGCTTGTCTAATCTCTGCATTTATACAATCTAGCACTTCAGAGCTGCTGCCAGGGGTCCTATACACAACTCCCACTATAGTCTTAGATCCTTTCCTATTTCTCAATTCAACCCATAAGGTCTCTGTTGGCTGCTTACCTCTCGTTATATCCTCCTTTATCATTGAAGTGATTTCATCTCTAATCACTAAAGCTACTCCTCCCCCTCTTCCATTTTCCCTGTCTCTCCTGTAGACCTTATAACCTGGTATATTTAGTTCCCAATCCTGACCATCCTGCAGCCATGTCTCAGTAATAGCTATCATGTCATACCCTCCAATTTGAATTTGAACCTGTAGTTCATTTAATTTATTCCTTATTCTCTGTGCGTTTGTATATAGAGCTCTTAGTTGGGCCACACACCCTAGCCTGACCTTCAGCTTTGATGCTGGGTTAATCGCCTTACGCCTTCTAGTTTTCACTTTATCTATAGTGTCTAAAGTACACTTTCCGCTGCTCTACGCTTTTCCCTTTCACTTGTTCTTGAACAACTGTTTGTACTATTTGTATTGTAAATTTCCCCTGGGTCTTCCCCTCTCTTGCTGCTCTCAACTTTACTCCCTTCTGACTCCCCGCTAAGGTTTACATCCCCCTGCCACTCTTCACCGATACCCCATCTCATTGTCTCACAATCTTCATCCAAACCCCATCTCACTGTCCCACAAATTTAATTTTGGAACTTTGAAATTTTAAAGAAGATAAAATTCCCAAGGAAAAGGGGCAGAGTCGCAACATTTTATTGGAAGCAACTGATGAAAGAGGAATTTCTCTCCTCCAGCCCCTGTCTCTCAGTGACTCTCTCCCTTTCTCTCTCTCAGTGACTCTCTCTCTCCCTTTCTCTCTCTCAGTGACTCTCTCTCTCCCTTTCTCTCTCTCAGTGACTCTCTCTCTCCCTTTCTCTCTCAGTGACTCTCTCCCTCTCTCTCAGTGACTCTCTCTCCCTTTCTCTCTCTCTCCCTTTCTCTCAGTGACTCTCTCCGTTTCTCTCTCAGTGACTCTCTCTCCCTTTCTCATTAACTGACTGTCTCTCTCTCTCTTTCCCTCTCTATTGACACTCTCTATTGACACTGTCTACTGACACTCCCTCTCTATTGACACTTTCACTATTGACACTCTCTTGACACATTGACTACTTCCGTCTATTTCCCCCACCCTCCCTTCCCCTCTTTCCCATACTCTGTACTTGCGTAAAAACTTTTAAACTTCTTCCAGTTCTGATGAACGGTCTTTGACCTGAAACATTAACTGTTTCTTTCTTCACAGATGCCGCCTGACTTGCTTTCTCTCTCTCAGTGACTCTCTCTCTCTCCCTTTCTCTCTCTCAGTAACTCTCTCTCTCTCCCTTTCTCTCTTTCAGTGACTCTCTCTCTCTCTTTCTCTCTCTCTCTCCCTTTCTCTCTCTCAATGACTCTCTCTCTTTCTCTCTCTCTCCCTTTCTCTCTCTCAGTGACTCTCTCTCTCCCTTTCTCTTTCTCAGTGTCTCTCTCTCTCTTTCTCTCTCTCTCCCTTTCTCTCTCTCAATGACTCTCTCTCTTTCTCTCTCTCTCCCTTTCTCTCTCTCAGTGACTCTCTCTCTTTCTCTCTCTCTCCCTTTCTCTCAGTGACTCTCTCTCTCCCTTTCTCTTTCTCAGTGTCTCTCTCTCTCTCCCTTTCTCTCTCTCAATGACTCTCTCTCTTTCTCTCTCTCTCCCTTTCTCTCTCTCTCCCTTTCTCTCTCTCAGTGACTCTCTCTTTCCCTTTCTCTCTCTCCCTCTTTCTCTCTCCCTTTCTCTCTCTCTCTCTTTCTCTCTCTCTCTCCCTTTCTCTCTTTCAGTGACTCTCTCTCTTTCTCTCTCTCTCCCTTTCTCTCTCTCAGTGACTCTCTCTCTCTCCCTTTCTCTTTCTCAGTGTCTCTCTCTCTCTTTCTCTCTCTCTCCCTTTCTCTCTCTCAATGACTCTCTCTCTCTTTCTCTCTCTCTCCCTTTCTCTCTCTCAGTGACTCTCTCTCCCTTGAAGAGTATAGAGATTGCCGGAGTAGAGTTAAGAGAGAAATCAGGAGGGCAAAAAGGGGATATGAGATTGCTTTGGCAGATCAGGCAAAGGTGAATCCAAAGAGCTTCTACAAATACATAAAGGGCAAAAGGGTAACTAGGGAGAGAGTAGGGCCTCTTAAGGATCAACAAGGTCATCTAAGTGCGGAACCACAAGAGATGGGTGAGATCCTGAATGAATATTTCACATCGGTATTTACGGTTGAGAAAGGCATGGATGTTAGGGAACTTGGGGAAATAAATAGTGATGTCTTGAGGAGTGTACATATTACAGAGAGGGAGGTGCTGGAAGTCTTAACGCGCATCAAGGTAGATAAATCTCCGGGACCTGATGAAATGTATCCCAGGACGTTATGGGAGGTTAGGGAGGAAATTGCGGGTCCCCTAGCAGAGATATTTGAATCATCCACCGCTACAGGTGAGGTGCCTGAAGATTGGAGGGTAGCAAATGTTGTGCCTTTGTTTAAGAAGGGCGGCAGGGAAAAGCCTGGGAACTACAGACCAGTGAGCCTGACATCTGTAGTGGGTAAGTTGTTAGAGGGTATTCTGAGGGACAGGATCTACAGGCATTTGGAGAGGCAGGGACTAATTAGGAACAGTCAGCATGGTTTTGTGAGAGGAAAATCATGTCTCACGAATTTGATTGAGTTTTTTGAAGGGGTAACCAAGAAGATAGATGAGGGCTGTGCAGTAGACGTGGTCTACATGGACTTCAGCAAAGCATTTGACAAGGTACCGCATGGTAGGTTGTTACATAAGGTTAAATCTCATGGGATCCAAGGTGAGGTAGCCAATTGGATACAAAAGTGGCTTGACGACAGAAGACAGAGGGTGGTTGTCGAGGGTTGTTTTTCAAACTGGATGCCTGTGTCCAGCGGTGTGCCTCAGGGATCGGTGCTGGGTCCGCTGTTATTTGTTATTTATATTAATGATTTGGATGAGAATTTAGGAGGCATGGTTAGTAAGTTTGCAGATGACACCAAGATTGGTGGCATTGTGGACAGTGAAGAAGGTTATCTAGGATTGCAACGGGATCTTGATAAATTGGGCCAGTGGGCCGATGAATGGCAGATGGAGTTTAATTTAGATAAATGTGAGGTGATGCATTTTGGTAGATCGAATCGGGCCAGGACCTACTCCGTTAATGGTAGGGCGTTGGGGAGAGTTATAGAACAAAGAGATCTAGGAGTACAGATTCATAGCTCCTTGAAAGTGGAGTCACAGGTGGATAGGGTGGTGAAGAAGGCATTCAGCATGCTTGGTTTCATTGGTCAGAACATTGAATGCAGGAGTTGGGATGTCTTGTTGAAGTTGTACAGGGCATTGGTGAGGCCACACTTGGAGTACTGTGTACAGTTCTGGTCACCCTATTATAGAAAGGATATTATTAAACTAGAAAGAGTGCAGAAAAGATTTACTAGGATGCTACCGGGACTTGATGGTTTGACTTACAGGGAGAGGTTAGACAGACTGGGACTTTTTTCCCTGGAGAGTAGGAGGTTAAGGGGTGATCTTATAGAAGTCTATAAAATAATGAGGGGCATAGATAAGGTCGATAGTCAAAATCTTTTCCCAAAGGTAGGGGAGTCTATAACGAGGGGGCACAGATTTAAGGTGAGAGGGGAGAGATACAAAAGGATCCAGAGGGGCAATTTTTTCACTCAAAGGGTGGTGAGTGTCTGGAACGAGCTGCCAGAGGCAGTAGTAGAGGCGGGTACAATTTTGTCTTTTAAAAAGCATTTGGACAGTTACATGGGTAAGATGGGTATAGAGGGATATGGGCCAAGTGCAGGCAATTGGGACTAGCTTAGTGGTATAAACTGGGCGACATGGACATGTTGGGCCGAAGGGCCTGTTTCCATGTTGTAACTTCTATGATTCTATGATTCTATGATTCTCTCAGTGACTCTCTCTCTCCCTTTCTCTCTCTCATTGACTCTCTCTCCCTTTCTCTTCCAGTGACTCTCTCTCTCTCCCTTTCTCTCTCTCAGTGACTCTCTCTCTCCCTTTCTCTCTCTCTCCCTTTCTCTCTCTCAGTGACTCTCTCTTTCCCTTTCTCCCTCTCCCTCTTTCTCTCTCTCCCTTTCTCTCTCTCTCCCTTTCTCTCTCTCTCAGTGACTCTCTCTCTTTCTCTCAGTGACTCTCTCTCTCCCTTTCTCTCTTTCAGTGACTCTCTCTCTCCCTTTCTCTCTTTCAGTGACTCTCTCTCTCTTTCTCTCTCTCTCCCTTTCTCTCTCTCAGTGACTCTCCCTTTCTCTCCCAGTGACTCTCTCCCTCTTTCTCTCTCTCTCCCTTTCTCTCTTTCAGTGACTCTCTCTCTCTTTCTCTCTCTCAGTCACTCTCTCTCTTTCTCTCTCTCTCCCTTTCTCTCTTTCAGTGACTCTCTTTCTTTCTCTCTCTCCCTTTCTCTCTCTCAGTGACTCTCTCTCTCCCTTTCTCTTTCTCAGTGTCTCTCTCTCCCTTTCTCTCTCTCATTGACTCTCTCTCCCTTTCTCTCCCAGTGACTCTCTCTCTCTCCCTTTCTCTCTCTCAGTGACTCTCTCTCTCCCTTTCTCTCTCTCCCTTTCTCTCTCTCAGTGACTCTCTCTTTCCCTTTCTCTCTCTCCCTCTTTCTCTCACTCCCTTTCTCTCTCTCTCCCTTTCTCTCTCTCAGTGACTCTCTCTCTTTCTCTCAGTGACTCTCTCTCTCCCTTTCTCTCTCTCTCCCTTTCTCTCTCTCAGTGACTCTCTCTCTCCCTTTCTCTCTCTCAGTGACTCTCTCTCTCCCTTTCTCTCTCAGTGACTCTCTCTCTCCCTTTCTCTCTCAGTGACTCTCTCTCTCCCTTTCTCTCTCTCAGTGACTCTCTCTCCCCCTTTCTCTCTCTCAGTGACTCTCTCTCCCTTTCTCTCTCTCCCTCTTTCTCTCTCTCCCTTTCTCTCTCTCAGTGACTCTCTCTCTCCCTTTCTCTCCCTTTCTCTCTCTCTCCCTTTCTCTCTCTCCCTTTCTCTCTCTCAGTGACTCTCTCTCTCTCCCTTTCTCTCCCTTTCTCTCTCTCTCCCTTTCTCTCTCTCAGTGACTCTCTCTCTCTCCCTTTCTCTCCCTTTCTCTCCCTTTCTCTCTCTCTCCCTTTCTCTCTCTCAGTGACTCTCTCTCTCCCTTTCTCTCCCTTTCTCTCTCTCTCCCTTTCTCTCTCTCAGTGACTCTCTCTCTCTCCCTTTCTCTCCCTTTCTCTCCCTTTCTCTCTCTCTCCCTTTCTCTCTCTCAGTGACTCTCTCTCTCCCTTTCTCTCCCTTTCTCTCTCTCTCCCTTTCTCTCTCTCAGTGACTCTCTCTCTCCCTTTCTCTCTCCCTTTCTCTCTCTCAGTAACTCTCTCTCTCTCCCTTTTTCTCCCTTTCTCTCTCTCTCCCTTTCTCTCTCTCAGTGACTCTCTCTCTCCCTTTCTCTCTCCCTTTCTCTCTCTCAGTGACTCTCTCCCTTTCTCTCTCTCAGTGACTCTCTCTCTCCCTTTCTCTCTCTCAGTGACTCTCTCTCTCTCTTTCTCTCTCTCAGTGACTCTCTCTCTCCCTTTCTCTCTCCCTTTCTCTCTCTCAGTGACTCTCTCTCTCCCTTTCTCCCTCTCAGTGACTCTCTCTCTCCCTTTCTCTCTCTCAGTGACTCTCTCTCTCCCTTTCTCCCTCTCAGTGACTCTCTCTCTCCCTTTCTCCCTCTCAGTGACTCTCTCTCTCCCTTTCTCCCTCTCAGTGACTCTCTCTCTCCCTTTCTCTCTCTCAGTGACTCTCTGTTTCTGGACTGACTGCTTCCCTCTATTGGCTGTTTTGCTCTTTCATTAACTGTTTCTCTCTAGTGATTGTATCGCTCTCTGTCTCATTTGTTTTCTCTCTCTCTCTAATTCCCCTTTCACTCTCTCTCTGTTGCCCCTTCCTCTCTCTCAATGACTCTCTCTCTCTTCTGTTTCTCTCTCTCTCTGTTCCTCTCACTCTCTCCTGTTTCTCTCTCCTGTTTCTCTCTCTCTCTATCTGTTCCTCTCTCTCTCTCTCTCCTGTTTCTCTCTCTCTGTTCCCCTCTCTCTGTTTCTCTCTCTCTCCTGTTTCTCTCTCTCCTGTTTCTCTCTCTCTCTATCTGTTCCTCTCTCTCTCTCCTGTTTCTCTCTCTCTGTTCCTCTCTCTCTCTCTGTTTCTCTCTCTCTCCTGTTTCTCTCTCTCTGTTTCTCTCTCTCTCTCTCTCTGTTTCTCTCTCTGTTTCTCTCTCTCTCTCCTGTTTCTCTCTCTTTCTGTTTCTCTCTCTCTCTCTCCTGTTTCTCTCTCTCCTGTTTCTCTCTCTATCTGTTCCTCTCTCTCTCTCCTGTTTCTCTCTCTCTGTTCCTCTCTCTCTCTCTGTTTCTTTCTCTCTCCTGTTTCTCTCTCTCTCCTGTTTCTCTCTCTCTCTATCTGTTCCTCTCTCTCTCCTGTTTCTCTCTCTCTGTTCCTCTCTCTCTCTCTCTCTCTGTTTCTCTCTCTCTCTCTCCTGTTTCTCTCTCCTGTTTCTCTCTCTGTTTCTCTCTCTCTCTCCTGTTTCTCTCTCTCTCTGTTTCTCTCTCTCTCTCCTGTTTCTCTCTCTCTGTTCCTCTCTCTCTCTCTGTTTCTCTCTCTCTCTCTCCTGTTTCTCTCTCTCTTTATCTGTTCCTCTCTCTCTCTCCTGTTTCTCTCTCTCTGTTCCTCTCTCTCTCTCTGTTTCTCTCTCTCTCTCCTGTTTCTCTCTCTCTTTATCTGTTCCTCTCTCTCTCTCTCCTGTTTCTCTCTCTCTGTTCCTCTCTCTCTCTCCTGTTTCTCTCTGTTCCTCTCTCTCTCTCTGTTCCTCTCTCTCTCTCCTGTTTCTCTCTCTCTGTTCCTCTCTCTCTCCTGTTCCTCTCTCTCTGTTTCTCTCTCTCTCTCCTGTTTCTCTCTCTCTGTTCCTCTCTCTCTCCTGTTTCTCTCTCTCTGTTTCTCTCTCTCTCTCCTGTTTCTCTCTCTCTGTTTCTCTCTCTCTCTCCTGTTTCTCTCTCTCTGTTCCTCTCTCTCCTGTTTCTCTCTCTCCTGTTTCTCTCTCTCTTTATCTGTTCCTCTCTCTCTCTCTCCTGTTTCTCTCTCTCTGTTCCTCTCTCTCTCTCCTGTTTCTCTCTCTGTTCCTCTCTCTCTCTCCTGTTTCTCTCTGTTCCTCTCTCTCTCTCCTGTTTCTCTCTCTCTGTTCCTCTCTCTCTCTCCTGTTTCTCTCTGTTCCTCTCTCTCTCTCTGTTCCTCTCTCTCTCTCTCCTGTTTCTCTCTCTCTGTTCCTCTCTCTCTCCTGTTTCTCTCTCTCTGTTTCTCTCTCTCTCCTGTTTCTCTCTCTCTGTTCCTCTCTCTCCTGTTTCTCTCTCTCCTGTTTCTCTCTCTCTCTCCTGTTTCTCTCTCTGTTCCTCTCTCTCTCTCCTGTTTCTCTCTCTGTTCCTCTCTCTCTCTCCTGTTTCTCTCTCTCTCTCTCCTGTTTCTCTCTCTCTCTGTTCCTCTCTCTCTCTCCTGTTTCTCTCTCTCTGTTCCTCTCTCTCTCTCCTGTTTCTCTCTCTGTTCCTCTCTCTCTCTCCTGTTTCTCTCTCCGTTCCTCTCTCTCTCTCCTGTTTCTCTCTCTGTTCCTCTCTCTCTCTCCTGTTTCTCTCTCTCTCTCTCCTGTTTCTCTCTCTCTCTATCTGTTCCTCTCACTCTCTCCTGTTTCTCCCTCTCTGTTCCTCTCTCTCTCTCCTGTTTCTCTCTATCTGTTCATCTCACTCTCTCCTGTTTCTCTCTCTCTGTTCCTCTCTCTCTCTCTCCTGTTTCTCTCTCCTGTTCCTCTCTCTCTCTCTCATGTTTCTCTCTATCTGTTCCTCTCTCTCTCTCCTGTTCCTCTCTCTCCTGTTCCTCTCTCTCTCTCCTGTTTCTCTCTCTCTCCTGTTCCTCTCTCTCTCTCTCCTGTTTCTCTCTCTCTGTTCCTCTCTCTCTCTCCTGTTTCTCTCTCTGTTTCTCTCTCTCTCTCCTGTTTCTCTCTCTCTGTTCCTCTCTCTCTCTCTCCTGTTTCTCTCTCTCTGTTCCTCTCTCTCTCTCATGTTTCTCTCTCTCTGTTCCTCTCTCACTCTCTCCTGTTTCTCTCTCTCTGTTCCTCTCTCTCTCTCCTGTTTCTCTCTCTCTGTTCCTCTCTCACTCTCTCCTGTTTCTCTCTCTCTGTTCCTCTCTCTCTCTAATGTTTCTCTCTCTCTGTTCCTCTCTCACTCTCTCCTGTTTCTCTCTCTCTGTTCCTCTCTCTCTCTCATGTTTCTCTCTCTCTATTCCTCTCTCTCTCTCCTGTTTCTCTCTCTCTGTTCCTCTCTCTCTCTCATGTTTCTCTCTCTCTATTCCTCTCTCTCTCTCCTGTTTCTCTCTCTCTGTTCCTCTCTCACTCTCTCCTGTTTCTCTCTCTCTGTTCCTCTCGCTCTCTCATGTTTCTCTCTCTCTGTTCCTCTCTCACTCTCTCCTGTTTCTCTCTCTCTGTTCCTCTCTCTCTCTCATGTTTCTCTCTCTCTATTCCTCTCTCTCTCTCCTGTTTCTCTCTCTCTGTTCCTCTCTCTCTCTCATGTTTCTCTCTCTCTATTCCTCTCTCTCTCTCCTGTTTCTCTCTCTCTGTTCCTCTCTCTCTCTCTCTCTGTTCCTCTCTCTCTCTCCTGTTTCTCTCTCTGTTCCTCTCTCTCTCTCCTGTTCCTCTCTCTCTCTCTCATGTTTCTCTCTATCTGTTCCTCTCTCTCTCTCCTGTTCCTCTCTCTCCTGTTCCTCTCTCTCTCTCCTGTTTCTCTCTCTCTCCTGTTCCTCTCTCTCTCTCTCCTGTTTCTCTCTCTCTGTTCCTCTCTCTCTCTCCTGTTTCTCTCTCTGTTTCTCTCTCTCTCTCTCCTGTTTCTCTCTCTGCTGTTTCTCTCTCTCCTGTTCCTCTCTCTCTCTCCTGTTTCTCTCTCTCTCTCTGTTCCTCTCTCTCTCTCCTGTTTCTCTCTCTGTTTCTCTCTCTCTCTCTCTCCTGTTCCTCTCTCTCTGTTCCTCTCTCTCTCTCTCTCCTGACTGATCACAGTCTCCGACTCTCACCTTCTCACTCAGAAACTTTTCTTACCTTCAGTCCTGTTCCCATTTCACTCTCAGTCCCTTCTCACCCGTTTCTCTTTCTCTGATCCGGCGCCGCTCTCTCCCGGGTTGAGGTTCTGAAGTCTCTCAGTTTCTTTCCGCTCCTTTTATAGATGAGAATCGGCTGGAAATCCCGATGAGGAAAAATCCTCGCTGCTTCCGTGTTATTGTCAAAAGGTAAAAATAACCCGTCCCTGAGCCGTGACTTTCCAAATCCCGTCACCCAGCCCAGCCCCGGGGAGGCAGCGGAGGGAGGGGGCCGGGGGCAGGACACTGAGCCCCGGGCACCGGGGACCGGGCATTGGGCACCGGGCACTGGGCAGCGGAAACTGGGCACTGGGCTCCGGACACCGGGCACCGGGCACGGACACCGGGCACCGGACACTGGGCACTGGGCACTGGGCACCAGGCATTGGGCACTGGGTACCGGGCACTGGGCACCAGACATTGGGCACTGGGTACCGGGCACTGGGCACCGGGCATTGGGCACTGGGCACCGGGCACAGGATACTGGGCACCAGGCACTGGGAACCAGACACTGAGCTCTGGGCACCAGGAACCAGACACTGGGGACTGGGCACTGGGCACTGGACACTGGGCACCGGGCACTGGACACTTAGCCCCGGGAACCAGGCATTGCACACTGGGCACTGAGCTCCGGGAGCTGGACACTGGGCACCAGGCACCGGACACTGGGCGCTGGACACTGGGCACAGGACACTGGGCACCAGGCACCGGACACTGGGCACTGAGCTCCGGGCACCGGACACAGAGCACTGGGCACCGGACACTGAGCTCTGGGCGCCGGGCACTGAGCCCTGGGCACCGGGCAATGGACACTGGGCACTGGGCACCAGACACTGGGAACTGGGCACCGGACACTGAGCTCCGGGCACCGGGCACTGAGCCCTGGGCACCGGGCACTGGGCACTGGGCACTGAGCTCCGGGCACCGGGCGCTGGGCATTGGGCACTGAGCACTGGGCACCGGACACTGTGCACTGGGCACCAGGCACCGGACACTGGACACTGGACATTGGGCACCGAACAGCAGGCATGGACATCGGACTCCAAGCTCCAGGCACCAGACACTGGGCACCGGGAACCGGACACCAGATGCTGGGCAGCGGACACTGGGCACCAGACACTGGGCACCAAACACCGGACACCAAGCTCCAGGCACCGGACACTGGGCACCGGACACTGGGCACTTAGCACCGGACACTGGGCACCAGACACTCGGCACCGGGCACCAGAAACAAGGCAGCGGAAACTGGGCACCGGGCTCCGGACACTGGGCACAGAGCACCGGACACTGTGCACTGATCTCCAGGAATTGGACACTGGGCTCCTGGCACTGGGCACCGGGCACTGGACACTGGGCACCCGGCACTGGACACTGAGCACTGGGCACCGGGCACTAAGCTCTGGGCACTGAGCACTGGGCAATGTACACTGGACACCGGGCACTGGACACTCGGCACCCGGCACTGGACACTGAGCACTGGGCACCGGGCACTAAGCTCTGGGCACTGAGCACTGGGCAATGTACACTGGACACTGGACACTCGGCACCCGGCACTGGACACTGAGCACTGGGCACCGGGCACTAAGCTCCGGGCACTGAGCACTGGGCACCAGACACCCCCGCGCATTGGGCACCAGACACCGCGCATTGGACACCGTGAACCGGGCACTGGACACGGGACACTGAGCACCAGGCACCAGGCAATGAGCACTGGGCACCGGACACTGAGCTCTAGGCACTGAGCACTGGGCACTGGACACTGTGCACTGGGCACCAGGCACCGGACACTGAGTTCTGGGCACTGAGTACTGGGCACCGGACAGCGGGCACAGACATCGGACTCCAAGCTCCAGGCACCAGACACTGGGCACCGGATACTGGGCACTGGGCACCAGACACTGAGCACCGGGAACTGGACACCAGACACTGGGCAGTGGACACTGGGCACCAGAAACTGGGCACCAAACACCGGACACCAAGCTCCAGGCACTGGACACTGGGCACCGGAAACTGGGCACCAGACACTGAGCACCGGGAATGAGACACCGGGCACCGGACACTGGGCACCAGACACTGGGCACTGAGCACCGGACACTGGGCACAAGACACTGGGCACTGGGCACCAGTAACTGGGGAGCGGAAACTGGGCACTGGGCTCCGGACACTGGGCACAGAGCACCGGACACTGGACACTGATCTCCAGGCATTGGACACTGGGCTCCTGGCACTGGGCACTGGACACTGGGCACTGGGCACTGAACACTGAGCACTGGGCACTGGGCACTGGGCACTAAGCTCCGGGCACTGAGCACTGGGCACCAGACACCCCCGCGCATCGGGCACCGGACACCGTGCATCGGGCACCGGACACTGAGCATCGGGCAGTGGTCACTGTGCACCAGGCACTGGACATCAGACACTGGGTACCAGACACAGAGCACCGGACACTGTGCACCAGGCACCGGGGACTGGACACTGAACACCGAGCATTGGGCAGCGGAAACTGAACTCTGGGCACTGGGCACTGAGCACTGGGCACCAGACACTGTGCGGGCACCGGACGCTGAGCACCGGGCACCAGACAGTGGCCACCAGGCACCGGACTCTTGAGCACCAGACACTGGGCACTGGACACTGAGCACCAGGCACTGGACACTGAGCACTGGACACTGAGCACCCAGCACCAGAAACGGAGCTCTGGGCACTGAGCACTGGGCACCGGACACTGAGCTCTAGGCACTGAGCACTGGGCACTGGACACTGTGCACTGGGCACCAGGCACCGGACACTGAGTTCTGGGCACTGAGCACCAGGCACTGGGCACTGGACACTGAGCACCAGGCACTGGACACTGAGCACTAGACACTGAGCACCAGGCACTGGGCACTGGACACTGAGCACCAGGCACTGGACACTGAGCACTAGACACTGAGCACCAGGCACTGGGCACTGAGCACTGGACACAGGACACCAGACACTGGGCACCAGGCACCGGACACTGAGCACCGGGAACTGAACACTGAGCACTGGGAACCGGACACTGGACTTCAAGCTCCAGGCACCGGACACTGGGCACCGGGCACCGGACACTGGACATTGGGCACCGAACACCGGGCACCAGACATCGGACTCCAAGCTCCAGGCACCAGACACTGGGCACTGGGCACTGAGCACTGGGCACCAGGCACTGTGCACTGGGCACCGGACGCTGAGCACCGGACACTGGGCACCAGGCACCGGACAGTGGCCACCAGGCACCGGACTCTTGAGCACCAGACACTGGGCACTGGACACTGAGCACCAGGCACTGGGCACTGAGCACTGGACACAGGACACCGGGCACCAGGCACCGGACACTGAGCACTGGGCACCGGGCACTAAGCTCCGGGCACTGAGCACTGGGCACCAGACACCCCCGCGCATTGGGCACCAGACACCGCGCATCGGACACCGTGAACCGGGCACTGGACACGGGACACTGAGCACCAGGCACCAGGCAATGAGCACTGGGCACTGGACACTGAGCACCCAGCACCAGAAACGGAGCTCTGGGCACTGAGCACTGGGCACCGGACACTGAGCTCGAGGCACTGAGCACTGGACACTGTGCACTGGGCACCAGGCACCGGACACTGAGTTCTGGGCACTGAGCACCAGGCACTGGGCACTGGACACTGAGCACCAGGCACTGGACACTGAGCACTAGACACTGAGCACCAGGCACTGGGCACTGGACACTGAGCACCAGGCACTGGACACTGAGCACTAGACACTGAGCACCAGGCACTGGGCACTGAGCACTGGACACAGGACACCAGACACTGGGCACCAGGCACCGGACACTGAGCACCGGGAACTGAACACTGAGCACTGGGAACCGGACACTGGACTTCAAGCTCCAGGCACCGGACACTGGGCACCGGGCACCGGACACTGGACATTGGGCACCGAACACCGGGCACCAGACATCGGACTCCAAGCTCCAGGCACCAGACACTGGGCACTGGGCACTGAGCACTGGGCACCAGGCACTGTGCACTGGGCACCGGACGCTGAGCACCGGACACTGGGCACCAGGCACCGGACAGTGGCCACCAGGCACCGGACTCTTGAGCACCAGACACTGGGCACTGGACACTGAGCACCAGGCACTGGACACTGAGCACCAGGCACTGGGCACTGAGCACTGGACACAGGACACCGAGCACCAGGCACCGGACACTGAGCACCGGGAACTGAACACTGAGCACCGGGAACCGGACACTGGACTTAAAGCTCCAGGCACTGGACACTGGGCACCGGGCACTGGGCACCGGGCAACGCACACTGGACATTGGGCACCGAACACCGGGCACCAGCCATCGGACTCCAAGCCCCAGGCACTGGGCACTGGGCACTGGACACTGGGCACCAGGCACTGGACACTGAGCACTGGGCACCAGACACTAAGCTCCGGGCACTGAGCACTGGGCACCAGACACCCCCGCGCATCGGGCACCGGACACCACGCATCGGGCACCGGACACTGAGCATCGGGCACTGGGCACTGGACACCAGGCACTGGACATCAGACACTGGGTACCAGACACAGGGCACTGGACACTGTGCACAAGGCTCTGGACACCGAACACTGTGCACCGGGCACTGGACACTGGGCACCGGGAACCGGACACTGGACACTGAGCACCAGGCACTGAGTACTGGGCACTGGACACTGAGCCCCGAGCACTGGGCAGCGGAAACTGAGCTCTGGGCACTGGGCACTGAGCACTGGGCACCAGACACAGTGCACTCGGCACCGGACACTGAGCATCGGGCTCCGGACACCAGGCACTGGAAACCAGACACTGAGCACCGGGCACTAGGCACCGGGCACTGGGCACTGGACACTGAGCACCGGGAACTGAACACTGAGCACTGAGAACCGGACACTGGACTTCAAGCTCCAGGCACCGGACACTGGGCACCGGGCACCGGACACTGGACATTGGGCACCGAACACCGTGCACCAGGCATCGGACTCCAAGCTCCAGGCACCAGACACTGGGCACTGGGCACTGGGCACCAGGCACTGTGCACTGGGCACCGGGCACTAAGCTCTGGGCACTGAGCACTGGGCACCAGACACCCCCGCGCATTCGGCACCAGACACCGCGCATCGGACACCGTGAACCGGGCACTGGACACGGGACACTGAGCACCAGGCACCAGGCAATGAGCACTGGGCACTGGACACTGAGCACCGAGCACCAGAAATGGAGCTCTGGGCACTGAGCACTGGGCACCGGACACTGAGCTCTAGGCACTGAGCACTGGGCACTGGACACTGTGCACTGGGCACCAGGCACCGGGCACTGAGTTCTGGGCACTGAGTACTGGGCACCGGACAGCGGGCACAGACATCGGACTCCAAGCTCCAGGCACCAGACACTGGGCACCGGATACTGGGCACTGGGCACCAGACACTGAGCACCGGGAACTGGACACCAGACACTGGGCAGTGGACACTGGGCACCAGAAACTGGGCACCAGACACCGGACACCAAGCTCCAGGCACCGGACACTGGGCACCGGAAACTGGGCACCAGACACTGAGCACCGGGAATGAGACACCGGGCACCGGAAACTGGGCACCAGACACTGAGCACCGGGAATGAGACACCGGGCACCGAACACTGGGCACCAGACACTGGGCACTGAGCACCGGACACTGGGCACAAGACACTGGGCACCAGTAACTGGGGAGCGGAAACTGGGCACTGGGCTCCAGACACTGGGTACTGGGCACTGGACACTGGGCACTGGGCACTGGGCACTGAACACTGGACACTGAGCACTGGGCACCGGGCACTAAGCTCCGGGCACTGAGCACTGGGCACCAGACACCCCCGCGCATCGGGCACCGGACACCGTGCATCGGGCACCGGACACTGAGCATCGGGCAGTGGTCACTGTGCACCAGGCACTGGACATCAGACACTGGGTACCAGACACAGAGCACCGGACACTGTGCACCAGGCACCGGGGACTGGACACTGAACACCGAGCATTGGGCAGCGGAAACTGAACTCTGGGCACTGGGCACTGAGCACTGGGCACCAGACACTGTGCGGGCACCGGACGCTGAGCACCGGGCACCAGACAGTGGCCACCAGGCACCGGACTCTTGAGCACCAGACACTGGGCACTGGACACTGAACACCAGGCACTGGACACTGAGCACTGGACACTGAGCACCAGGCACTGGGCACTGAGCACTGGACACAGGACACCAGACACTGGGCACCAGGCACCGAACACTGAGCACCGGGAACTGAACACTGAGCACTGGGAACCGGACACTGGACTTCAAGCTCCAGGCACCGGACACTGGGCACCGGGCACCGGACACTGGACATTGGGCACCGAACACCGTGCACCAGGCATCGGACTCCAAGCTCCAGGCACCAGACACTGGGCACTGGGCACTGAGCACTGGGCACCAGGCACTGTGCACTGGGCACCGGACGCTGAGCACCGGACACTGGGCACCAGGCACCGGACAGTGGCCACCAGGCACCGGACTCTTGAGCACCAGACACTGGGCACTGGACACTGAGCACCAGGCACTGGACACTGAGCACCAGGCACTGGGCACTGAGCACTGGACACAGGACACCGGGCACCAGGCACCGGACACTGAGCACTGGGCACCGGGCACTAAGCTCCGGGCACTGAGCACTGGGCACCAGACACCCCCGCGCATTGGGCACCAGACACCGCGCATCGGACACCATGAACCGGGCACTGGACACGGGACACTGAGCACCAGGCACCAGGCAATGAGCACTGGGCACTGGACACTGAGCACCGAGCACCAGAAATGGAGCTCTGGGCACTGAGCACTGGGCACCGGACACTGAGCTCCAGGCACTGAGCACTGGGCACTGGACACTGTGCACTGGGCACCAGGCACCGGGCACTGAGTTCTGGGCAGTGGACACTGGGCACCAGAAACTGGGCACCAGACACCGGACACAAAGCTCCAGGCACCGGACACTGAGCATCGGGCACTGGGCACTGGACACCAGGCACTGGACATCAGACACTGGGTACCAGACACAGGGCACTGGACACTGTGCACAAGGCTCTGGACACCGAACACTGTGCACCGGGCACTGGACACTGGGCACCGGGAACCGGACACTGGACACTGAGCACCAGGCACCAGGCACTGAGTACTGGGCACTGGACACTGAGCCCCGAGCACTGGGCAGCGGAAACTGAGCTCTGGGCACTGGGCACTGAGCACTGGGCACCAGACACAGTGCACTCGGCACCGGACACTGAGCATCGGGCTCCGGACACCAGGCACTGGAAACCAGACACTGAGCACCGGGCACTAGGCACCGGGCACTGGACACTGAGCACCGGGAACTGAACACTGAGCACTGGGAACCGGACACTGGACTTCAAGCTCCAGGCACCGGACACTGGGCACCGGGCACCGGACACTGGACATTGGGCACCGAACACCGTGCACCAGGCATCGGACTCCAAGCTCCAGGCACCAGACACTGGGCACTGGGCACCAGGCACTGTGCACTGGGCACCGGACGCTGAGCACCGGACACTGGGCACCAGGCACCGGACAGTGGCCACCAGGCACCGGACTCTTGAGCACCAGACACTGGGCACTGGACACTGAGCACCAGGCACTGGACACTGAGCACCAGGCACTGGGCACTGAGCACTGGACACAGGACACCGGGCACCAGGCACCGGACACTGAGCACTGGGCACCGGGCACTAAGCTCCGGGCACTGAGCACTGGGCACCAGACACCCCCGCGCATTGGGCACCAGACACCGCGCATCGGACACCGTGAACCGGGCACTGGACACGGGACACTGAGCACCAGGCACCAGGCAATGAGCACTGGGCACTGGACACTGAGCACCCAGCACCAGAAACGGAGCTCTGGGCACTGAGCACTGGGCACCGGACACTGAGCTCTAGGCACTGAGCACTGGGCACTGGACACTGTGCACTGGGCACCAGGCACCGGACACTGAGTTCTGGGCACTGAGCACCAGGCACTGGGCACTGGACACTGAGCACCAGGCACTGGACACTGAGCACTAGACACTGAGCACCAGGCACTGGGCACTGGACACTGAGCACCAGGCACTGGACACTGAGCACTAGACACTGAGCACCAGGCACTGGGCACTGAGCACTGGACACAGGACACCAGACACTGGGCACCAGGCACCGGACACTGAGCACCGGGAACTGAACACTGAGCACTGGGAACCGGACACTGGACTTCAAGCTCCAGGCACCGGACACTGGGCACCGGGCACCGGACACTGGACATTGGGCACCGAACACCGGGCACCAGACATCGGACTCCAAGCTCCAGGCACCAGACACTGGGCACTGGGCACTGAGCACTGGGCACCAGGCACTGTGCACTGGGCACCGGACGCTGAGCACCGGACACTGGGCACCAGGCACCGGACAGTGGCCACCAGGCACCGGACTCTTGAGCACCAGACACTGGGCACTGGACACTGAGCACCAGGCACTGGACACTGAGCACCAGGCACTGGGCACTGAGCACTGGACACAGGACACCGGGCACCAGGCACCGGACACTGAGCACCGGGAACTGAACACTGAGCACCGGGAACCGGACACTGGACTTAAAGCTCCAGGCACTGGACACTGGGCACCGGGCACTGGGCACCGGGCAACGCACACTGGACATTGGGCACCGAACACCGGGCAACGGCCATCGGACTCCAAGCCCCAGGCACTGGGCACTGGGCACTGGACACTGGGCACCAGGCACCAGACACTAAGCTCCGGGCACTGAGCACTGGGCACCAGACACCCCCGCGCATCGGGCACCGGACACCACGCATCGGGCACCGGACACTGAGCATCGGGCACTGGGAACTGGACACCAGGCACTGGACATCAGACACTGGGTACCAGACACAGGGCACTGGACACTGTGCACAAGGCTCTGGACACCGAACACTGCACCGGGCACTGGACACTGGGCACCGGGAACCGGACACTGGACACTGAGCACCAGGCACCAGGCACTGAGTACTGGGCACTGGACACTGAGCCCCGAGCACTGGGCAGCGGAAACTGAGCTCTGGGCACTGGGCACTGAGCACTGGGCACCAGACACAGTGCACTCGGCACCGGACACTGAGCATCGGGCTCCGGACACCAGGCACTGGAAACCAGACACTGAGCACCGGGCACTAGGCACCGGGCACTGGGCACTGGGCACTGGACACTGGGCACCAGGCACCGGACAGTGGCCACCAGGCACCGGACTCTTGAGCACCAGACACTGGGCACTGGACACTGAGCACCATGCACTGGACACTGAGCACCAGGCACCGGACACTGGGCACCGGGCACTGGGCACCGGGCAACGCACACTGGACATTGGGCACCGAACACCGGGCACCGGACATCGGACTCCAAGCCCCAGGCACTGGGCACTGGGCACTGGACACTGGGCACCAGGCACTGGACACTGAGCACTGGGCACCAGACACTAAGCTCCGGGCACTGGGCACTGGGCACCAGACACCCCCGCGCATCGGGCACCGGACACCACGCATCGGGCACCGGACACTGAGCATCGGGCACTGGGCATTGGACACTGTGCACCAGGCACTGGACATCAGACACTGGGTACCAGACACAGGGCACTGGACACTGTGCACAAGGCTCTGGACACCGAACACTGTGCACCGGGCACTGGACACTGGGCACCGGGAACCGGACACTGGACACTGAGCACCAGGCAACAGGCACTGAGTACTGGGCACTGGAGACTGAGCCCCGAGCACTGGGCAGCGGAAACTGAGCTCTGGGCACTGGGCACTGAGCACTGGGCACTGGGCACTGGAAACCAGACACTGAGCACCGGGCACCAGGCACTGGACACTGAGCACTGGACACTAAGCTCTGGGCACTGAGCACTGGGCACTAGACATCACTGGGCATCAGGCACCGGACACTGGACACTGTGCACCAGGCACTGGACATCAGACACTGGGTACCAGACACAGGGCAACGGACACTGTGCACCAGGCACCGGACACTGGACACTGTGCACCGGGAACCGGACACTGGACACTGAGCACCAGGCACTGAGCACTGGACACTGAGCCCCGAGCACTGGGCATTGGAAACTGAGCTCTGGGCACTGGGCACTGAGCACTGGGCACCAGACACTGTGCACTGGGCACCGGACACTGAGCATTGGGCTCTGGACACTGGACACCAGACACTGAGCACCGGGCACTAGGCACCGGACACTGGGCATCGGGCACCGGACAGTGGCCACCAGGCACCGGACACTGGGCATCGGGCACCGGACAGTGGCCACCAGGCACCGGACACTGAGCACCAGACACTGGGTACCCGGCACCGGACACTGAGCATCGGGCACCGGGCACTGGACACTGTGCACCAGGCACTGGACACCGGACACAGAGCATTGGGCACCGGACACTGAGCACCAGGCACCGGGCATCGGAAACTGGGTACCGGACACCGGGCACCGGACACTGAGCACCAGGCACCAGGCAATGAGCACTGGGCACTGGACACTGAGCACCGGAAACTGAGCTCTGGGCACTGAGCACTGGGCACCGGACACTGAGCACTAGGCACTGAACACTGGGCACTGGACACTGTGCACTGGGCACCAGGCACCAGACGCTGGGTTCTGGGCACTGAGCACTGGGCACCGGACAGCGGGCACAGACATCGGACTCCAAGCTCCAGGCACCAGACACTGGGCACCGGACACTGGGCACCGGGCACCAGACACTGAGCACCGGGAACTGGACACCAGACACTGGGCACCAGACACCGGGCACCAAACACTGGACACCAAGTTCCAGGCACCGGACACTGGGCACTGGAAACTGGGCACCAGACACTGAGCACCGGGAATGAGACACCGGGCACCGGACACTGGGCACCAGACACTGGGCGCTGAGCACCGGACACTGGGCACAAGACACTGGGCACCGGGCACCAGAAACTGGGCAGCGGAAACTGGGCACTGGGCTCCGGACAGTGGGCACAGAGCACCGGACACTGGGCACTGATCTCCAGGCATTGGACACTGGGCTCCTGGCACTGGGCACTGGACACTGGGCACCGGACACTGAGCATCGGGCACCAGGCACTGGACATCAGACACTGGGTACCAGACACAGGGCACCGGACACTGTGCACCAGGCACCGGACACTGGACACTGTGCACCGGGCACTGGACACTGGGCACTGGGAACCGGACACTGGACACTGAGCACCAGGCACCAGGCACCAGGCACTGAGTACTGGGCACTGGACACTGAGCACCGAGCACTGGGCAGCGGAAACTGAGCTCTGGGCACTGAGCACTGGGCACCAGACACTGTGCACCGGACACTGAGCATCGGGCTCCGGACACCAGACACCGGACACTGAGCACCGGCACCGGACAGTGGCCACCAGGCACTGGACACTGAACACCAGACACTGGGTACCGGGCACCGGACACTGAGCATCGGGCACCGGGCACTGGACACTGTGCACCAGGCACTGGACACCGGACACTGAGCACCAGGCACCGGGCATCGGACACTGGGTACTGGACACCGGGCACTGAGCTCCGAGAACCGGGTATCAGACACTGAGCTCCCGGCACCGGGCATCGGACACTGGGCACCGGGCACCGGGCACCGAGCACCGGACACTGAGCACCAGGCACCAGGCATCGGACTCTGGGTACCGGACACCGGGCACCGGACACTGAGCATCAGGCACCGGGCATCGGACACTGGGTACCGGACACTGGGCACTGGGCACTGAGCTACGAGCACCGGGTACCGGTCACTGGGCACCGAGCACCGGAAACTGAGCATCGGGCACCGGGCACCGGACACCGGGCACTGGACACTGGACACTGAGCATCAGGCACCAGGCAATGAGCACTGGGCAGTGGACACTCATCACCGAGCACCGGAAACTGAGCTCTGGGCACTGAGCACTGGGCACTGGACACTGAGTTCTGGGCACGGGGCACTGGACACTGAGCTCTGGGCATTAGGCACTGAGCACTGGGCACCGGACAATGTGCACTGGGCACTGGACACTGGACATTGGGCACCGAATAGCGGGCACGGACATCGGACTCCAAGCTCCAGGCACCAGACACTGGGCACCGGACACTGGGCACTGGGCACCAGACATTGAGCACCGGGAACCGGACACCAGATACTGGGCAGCAGACACTGGGCACCAGACACCGGACACCAAGCTCCAGGCACCGGACACTGGGCACCCGACACTGGGTACCAGACACTGGGCACTGAGCACCGGACACTGGGCACCAGACACTGGGCACCGGGCACCAGAAACTGAGCAGCAGAAACTGGGCACCGGGCTCCGGACACTGGGCACAGAGCACCGGACACTGGGCACTGATCTCCAGGCATTGGACACTGGGCTCCGGGCACTGGGCAATGTACACTGGACACCGGGCACTGGACACTGGGCACCCGGCACTGGACACTGAGCACTGGGCACCGGGCACTAAGCTCCGGGCACTGAGCACTGGGCACCAGACACCCCCGCGCATCGGGCACCGGACACTGAGCATCGGGCACCGGTCACTGGACACTGTGCACCAGGCACAGGACATCAGACACTCGGTACCAGACACAGAGCACCGGACACTGTGCACCAGGCACCGGACACTGGACACTGAGCACCGAGCACTGGGCAGCGGAAACTGAACTCTGGGCACTGGGCACTGAGCACTGGGCACCAGACACTGAGCATCGGGCACCGGACGCTGAGCACCGGGCACTGGGCGCCAGGCACCGGACAGTGGCCACCAGGCACCGGACTCTTGAGCACCAGACACTGGGCACCGGGCACCGGACACTGAGCATCGGGCACCGGGCACTGGACACTGTGCACCAGGCACTGGACACCGGACACAGAGCATTGGGCACCGGACACTGAGCACCAGACACCGGGCATCGGACACTGGGTACTGGACACCGGGCACCAGGCACTGTGCTCCCAGAACCGGGTATCAGACACTGAGCTTCGGGCACCGGGCATCGGACATTGGGTACTGGACACCGGGCACCGGACACTGGGCACCGAGCACCGGACACTGAGCACCAGGCACCAGGCAATGAGCACTGGGCACTGAGCACCGAGCACTGGGCACCGGAAACTGAGCTCTGGGCACTGAGCACTGGGCACCAAACACTGAGCTCTGGGCACTGAGCACTGGGCAGCGGAAAGTAAACTCTGAGCACTGGGCACTGAGCACTGGGCACCGGACACTGAGCATCGGGCTCCGGACACCGGACACTGAGCACCGGGCACTGGGCACCGGGCACCAGACAGTGGCCACCAGGCACTGGACACTGAGCACCAGACACTGAGCAACGGGCACCGGACAATGAGCATCGGGCACCGGACACTGGGCTCCAGCCACTGGGCACCGGGCACCGGACACTGGGCACCGAGCACCGGAGGCTGGACACTGAGCACTGGGCACTGGACACTGAGCACCGAGCACTGGACACTGAGCACCGAGCACTGGGCACCGGAAACTGAGCTCTGGGCACTGAGAACTGCGCACTGGACACTGTCCACCAGGCACCGGGCACTGAGCTATGGGCACTGGGCACCGGACACTGGGTACTAGATACCGGGCACTGGGCACCAGGCACCGGACACTGTGCATTGGGCACTGGGCACCAGACACTGGGTACTAGATACCGGGCACCGGGCACCGGGCACTGTGCTCTGGGCACCAGGTACCGGACACTGAGATCCGGGCACTGGGCACCGGACAATGGGCACTGGGCACCGGACACTGAGATCCGGGCACTGGGCACCGGGCACCGGACACAGGACATTGAGCACCGGACACTGAGCACTGGGCACTGAGCACCAGACACTGAGCACCGGGCACTGAGCACCAGACACTGAGCACTCGGCGCCGGACACTGAGCACCAGGCACTGGGCACTGAGCACTGGACACTGAGCACCAGGCACTGGGCACTGAGCACTGGACACTGAGCACCAGGCACTGGGCACTGAGCACTGGACACTGAGCACCAGGCACTGGGCACTGAGCACTAGACACTGAGCACCAGGCACTGGGCACTGGACACTGAGCACCAGGCATTGGACACTGAGCTCCGGGCACTGGACACTGAGTACTGGGCACTGAGCACCAGACACTGAGCACTCGGCGCCGGACACTGAGCACCAGGCACTGGGCACTGAGCACTAGACACTGAGCACCAGGCACTGGGCACTGAGCACTGGACACAGGACACCAGACACTGGGCACCAGGCACCGGACACTGAGCACTGGGAACAGGACACTGGACTTCAAGCTCCAGGCACCGGACACCGGACACTGGACATTGGGCACCGAACACCGGGCACCAGACATCAGACTCCAGGCACCAGACACTGCGCACTGGGCACTGGACACTGGGCACCAGGCACTGGGCACCAGGCACCGGACACTGAGCACCGGGAACTGGGCACCAGACACCCCCGGGCATCGGGCACCGGACACTGCGCATCGGGCACCGGACACTGAGCATCGGGCACCGGGCACTGGACACTGTGCACCAGGCACTGGACATCAGACACTGGGTACCAGACACAGGGCAACGGACACTGTGCACCAGGCACCGGACACCGGACACTGGACACTGAGCACCAGGCACCGAGCACTGGGCACCAGACACTGTGCACTGGGCACCGGACACTGAGCATCGGGCTCTGGACACCGGGCACCGGGCACTGAGCACTGGTCACTAGGCACCGGACACTGGGCACCGGGCACCGGACAGTGGCCACCAGGCACCGGACACTGAGCACCAGGCACTGGGTACCGGGCACCAGACACTGAGCATCGGGCACCGGGCACTGCACACTGTGCACCAGGCACTGGACACCGAACACAGAGCATTGGGCACCGGACACTGAGCACCAGGCACCGGGCATCGGACACTGGGTACTGGACACCGGGCACCAGGCACTAAGCTCCGAGAACCGGGTATCAGACACTGAGCTCCGGGCACCGGGCATTGGACACTGGGTACTGGACACTGGGCACCGGACACTGGGCACCGAGCACTGGGCACTGAGCACCGAGCACTGGGCACCGGAAACTGAGCTCTGGGCACTGAGCACTGGGCACCAGACACTGAGCTCTGGGCACTGAGCTCCGAGCACCGGACACTGGGCTCCAGTCACTGGGCACCGGACACTGAGCATCGGGCACCGGGCACTGAGCATCGGGCACCGGGCACCGGACACTGAGCACCGACCACCGGAGGCTGGACACTGAGCACTGGGCACTGGACACTGAGCACCGAGCACTGGGCACCGGAAACTGAGCTATGGGCACTGGGCACCGGACACTATGCACTGGACACCAGGCACCGGACACTGTGCATTGGGCACTGGGCACCAGACACTGGGTACTAGATACCGGGCACCGGGCACTGTGCTCTGGGCACCAGGTACCGGACACTGAGTTCCGGGCACCGGGCACCGGACACTGAGCACCAGGCACCGGGCATCGGACACTGGGTACTGGACACCGGGCACCAGGCACTAAGCTCCGAGAACCGGGTATCAGACACTGAGCTCCGGGCACCGGGCATTGGACACTGGGTACTGGACACTGGGCACCGGACACTGGGCACCGAGCACTGGGCACTGAGCACCGAGCACTGGGCACCGGAAACTGAGCTCTGGGCACTGAGCACTGGGCACCAGACACTGAGCTCTGGGCACTGAGCTCCGAGCACCGGACACTGGGCTCCAGTCACTGGGCACCGGACACTGAGCATCGGGCACCGGGCACTGAGCATCGGGCACCGGGCACCGGACACTGAGCACCGACCACCGGAGGCTGGACACTGAGCACTGGGCACTGGACACTGAGCACCGAGCACTGGGCACCGGAAACTGAGCTATGGGCACTGGGCACCGGACACTATGCACTGGACACCAGGCACCGGACACTGTGCATTGGGCACTGGGCACCAGACACTGGGTACTAGATACCGGGCACCGGGCACTGTGCTCTGGGCACCAGGTACCGGACACTGAGTTCCGGGCACCGGGCACCGGACAATGGGCACTGGGCACCGGGCACCGGGCACCGGAAACTGAGCCTCGGGCACCGGACACAGGGCACTGAGCTCCGGGCATGGGACATTGTGCACCGGACACTGAGCACCAGGCACCGGACACTGGACACTGAGCTCTGGGCACCGGACACTGAGTACTGGGCACTGGACACTGAGCACCAGGCACCGGACACTGGACACTGAGCTCTGGGCACCGGACACTGAGCACCAGGCACTGGACACTGAGCACCAGGCACTGGGCACTGGACACTGAGCACCAGGCACTGGACACTGAGCACTGGACACAGGACACCAGACACTGGGCACCAGGCACCGGACACTGAGCACTGGGAACTGAACACTGAGCAGCGGGAACAGGACACTGGACTTCAAGTTCCAGGCACCGGACACCGGACACTGGACATTGGGCACCGAACACCGGGCACCGGACATCAGACTCCAGGCACCAGACACTGCGCACTGGGCACTGGACACTGGGCGCCAGGCAGCGGACACTGAGCACCGGGAACTGGGCACCAGACACCCCCGGGCATCGGGCACCGGACACTGGGTACTGGACACCTGGCACCAGGCACTAAGCTCCGAGAACCGGGTATCAGACACTGAGCTCCGGGCACCGGGCATTGGACACTGGGTACTGGACACTGGGCACCGGACACTGGGCACCGAGCAACGGACACTGAGCACCAGGCACCAGGCAATGAGCACTGGGCACTGAGCACCGAGCACTGGGCACCGGAAACTGAGCTCTGGGCACTGAGCACTGGGCACCAGACACTGAGCTCTGGGCACTGAGCTCCGAGCACCGGACACTGGGCTCCAGTCACTGGGCACCGGGCACTGAGCATCGGGCACCGGACACTGAGCATCGGGCACCGGGCACTGAGCATCGGGCACTGGACACTGAGCACCGAGCACTGGACACTGAGCACCGAGCACTGGGCACCGGAAACTGAGCTCTGGGCACTGAGCACTGGGCACTGGGCACTGTGCACCAGGCACCGGACACTGAGCTATGGGCACTGGGCACCGGACACTGTGCACTGGGCACCAGGCACCGGACACTGTGCATTGGGCACTGGGCACCAGACACTGGGTACTAGATACCGGGCACCGGGCACTGTGCTCTGGGCACCAGGTACCGGACACTGAGTTCCGGGCACTAGGCACCGGGCACCGGAAACTGAGCCTCGGGCACCGGACACAGGACATTGAGCACCGGGCACCGGACACTGGACACTGAGCTCTGGGCACCAGACACTGAGCACTCGGCGCCAGACACTGAGCACCAGACACTGGGCACCAGGCACCGGACACTGAGCACCGGGAACAGGACACTGGACTTCAAGCTCCAGGCACCGGACACCGGACACTGGACATTGGGCACCGAACACCGGGCACCGGACATCAGACTCCAGGCACCAGACACTGCGCACTGGGCACTGGACACTGGGCACCAGGCACTGGGCACCAGGCACCGGACACTGAGCACCGGGAACTGGGCACCAGACACCCCCGGGCATCGGGCACCGGACACTGTGCACTGGTCACTAGGCACCGCACACTGGGCACCGGGCACCGGACAGTGGCCACCAGGCACCGGACACTGAGCACCAGGCACTGGGTACCGGGCACCAGACACTGAGCATCGGGCACCGGGCACTGCACACTGTGCACCAGGCACTGGACACCGAACACAGAGCATTGGGCACCGGACACTGAGCACCAGGCACCGGGCATCGGACACTGGGTACTGGATACCGGGCACCAGGCACTAAGCTCCGAGAACCGGGTATCAGACACTGAGCTCCGGGCACCGGGCATTGGACACTGGGTACTGGACACTGGGCACCGGACACTGGGCACCGAGCAACGGACACTGAGCACCAGGCAATGAGCACTGGGCACTGAGCACCGAGCACTGGGCACCGGAAACTGAGCTCTGGGCACTGAGCACTGGGCACCAGACACTGAGCTCTGGGCACTGGGCACTGGGCACTGGGCACTGGGCACCAGGCACCGGACACTGAGCTCTGGGCACTGGGCACCGGGAACTGGGAACCAGGCACCGGGCACTGGACACTGGACATTGGGCACCGGGCACCAGACACTGAGCACCGGGAACCGGACACCAGACACTGGGCAGCGGACACTGGGCACCAGACACCGGACACTGAACACCGGACACCAAGCTCCAGGCACCGGACAATGGGCACCAGACACTGAGCACCGGGAACCGGACACCAGACACTGGGCACTAGACACCGGACACTGAGCACCAGACACCGGACACTGAGCATCGGGCACCGGGCACTGGACACTGTGCACCAGGCACTGGACATCAGACACTGGGTACCAGACACAGGGCAACGGACACTGTGCACCAGGCACCGGACACCGGACACTGTGCACCGGGCACTGGACACTGGGCACCGGGAACCGGATACTGGACACTGAGCACCAGGCACCGGACACTGGGCACCAGACACTGAGCTCTGGGCACTGAGCTCCGAGCACCGGACACTGGGCTCCAGTCACTGGGCACCGGACACTGAGCATCGGGCACCGGGCACTGAGCATCGGGCACTGGGCACCGAGCACCGGAGGCTGGACACTGAGCACTGGACACTGAGCACCGAGCACTGGACACTGAGCACCGAGCACTGGGCACCGGAAACTGAGCTCTGGGCACTGAGCACTGGGCACTGGGCACTGTGCACCAGGCACCGGACACTGAGCTATGGGCACTGGGCACCGGACACTGTGCACTGGGCACCAGGCACCGGACACTGTGCATTGGGCACTGGGCACCAGACACTGGGTACTAGATACCGGGCACCGGGCACTGTGCTCTGGGCACTGGGCACCGGACACTGAGATCCGGGCACTGGGCACCGGGCACTGGAAACTGAGCCTCGGGCACCGGACACAGGACACTGAGCTCCGGGCATGGGACATTGAGCACCGGATACTGAGCACCGGGCACTGAGCACCAGGCACCGGACACTGGACACTGAGCACCGGACACTGGACACTGAGCTCTGGGCACCAGACACTGAGCACTCGGCGCCGGACATTGAGCACCAGGCACTGGGCACTGGACACTGAGCACCAGGCACTGGACACTGAGCACTAGACACTGAGCACCAGGCACTGGGCACTGAGCACTGGACACAGGACACCAGACACTGGGCACCAGGCACCGGACACTGAGCACTGGGAACTGAACACTGAGCACCGGGAACAGGACACTGGACTTCAAGCTCCAGGCACCGGACACTGGACATTGGGCACCGAACACCGGGCACCGGACATCAGACTCCAGGCACCAGACACTGCGCACTGGGCACTGGACACTGGGCACCAGGCACTGGGCACCAGGCACCGGACACTGAGCACCGGGAACTGGGCACCAGACACCCCCGGGCATTGGGCACCGGACACTGCGCATCGGGCACCGGACACTGAGCATCGGGCACCGGGCACTGGACACTGTGCACCAGGCACTGGACATCAGACACTGGGTACCAGACACAGGGCAACGGACACTGTGCACCAGGCACCGGACACCGGACACTGTGCTCCGGGCACTGGACACTGGGCACCGGGAACCGGATACTGGACACTGAGCACCAGGCACCGAGCACTGGGCACCAGACACTGTGCACTGGGCACCGGACACTGAGCATCGGGCTCTGGACACCGGGCACCGGACACTGAGCACTGGTCACTAGGCACCGGACACTGGGCACCGGGCACCAGACAGTGGCCACCAGGCACCGGACACTGAGCACCAGGCACTGGGTACCGGGCACCAGACACTGAGCATCGGGCACCGGGCACTGCACACTGTGCACCAGGCACTGGACACCGAACACAGAGCATTGGGCACCGGACACTGAGCACCAGGCACCGGGCATCGGACACTGGGTACTGGACACCGGGCACCAGGCACTAAGCTCCGAGAACCGGGTATCAGACACTGAGCTCCGGGCACCGGGCATTGGACACTGGGTACTGAACACTGGGCACCGGACACTGGGCACCGAGCAACGGACACTGAGCACCAGGCACCAGGCAATGAGCACTGGGCACTGAGCACCGAGCACTGGGCACCGGAAACTGAGCTCTGGGCACTGAGCACTGGGCACCAGACACTGAGCTCTGGGCACTGGGCACTGGACACTGGGCACTGGGCACCAGGCACCGGACACTGGGCACTGGGCACCGGGCACTGGGAACCAGGCACCGGGCACTGGACATTGGGCATCGAACAGCGGGCATGGACATTGGACTCCAAGCTCCAGGCACCAGACACTGGGCACCGGACACTGGGCACCGGGTACCAGACACTGAGCACTGGGAACCGGACACCAGACACTGGGCAGCGGACACTGGGCACCAGACACCGGACACTGAACACCGGACACCAAGCTCCAGGCACCGGACAATGGGCACTGGACACTGGGCACCAGGCACTGAGCACTGGGAATGAGACACCAGGCACCGGACACTGGGCACCAGACAGTGGGCACTGAGCACTGGACCTTGGGCACCAGAAACTGGGCAGCGGAAAGTGGGCAACGGGCTCCGGACACTGGGCACAGTACACCGGACACTGGGCACTGATCTCCAGGCATTGGACACTGGGCACTGGACACTGGGCACCCGGCACTGGACACTGAGCACTGGGCACTAAGCTCTGGGCACTGAGCACTGGACACCAGACACCCCTGCGCATCGGGCACCGGACACTCAGCATTGGGCACCGGGCACTGGACACTACACCAGGCACTGGACATCAGACACTGGGCACCAGACACAGAGCACCGGACACTGTGCACCAGGCACCGGACACTGGACACTGAGCACCAGGCACTGTGCACTGGGCACCGAACACTGAGCATCGGGCTCCGGACACCGGGCACTGAGCACCGGGGACTGGGCACCGGGCACCGGACAGTGGCCACCAGGCATTGGACACTGAGCACCGGACACTGGGCACCGGGCACCAGACACTGAGCATCGGACACTGGGTACTGGATACCGGGCACCAGGCACTAAGCTCCGAGAACCGGGTATCAGACACTGAGCTCCGGGCACCGGGCATTGGACACTGGGTACTGGACACTGGGCACCGGACACTGGGCACCGAGCAACGGACACTGAGCATCAGGCACCAGACAATGAGCACTGGGCACTGAGCACCGAGCACTGGGCACCGGAAACTGAGCTCTGGGCACTGAGCACTGGGCACCAGACACTGAGCTCTGGGCACTGGGCACTGGACACTGGGCACTGGGCACCAGGCACCGGACACTGAGCTCTGGGCACTGGGCACCGGGCACTGGGAACCAGGCACCGGGCACTGGACATTGGGCATCGAACAGCGGGCATGGACATTGGACTCCAAGCTCCAGGCACCAGACACTGGGCACCGGACACTGGGCACCGGGCACCAGACACTGAGCACCGGGAACCGGACACCAGACACTGGGCAGCGGACACTGGGCACCAGACACCGGACACTGAACACCGGACACCAAGCTCCAGGCATCGGACAATGGGCACTGGACACTGGGCACCAGGCACTGAGCACTGGGAATGAGACACCAGGCACCGGACACTGGGCACCAGACAGTGGGCACTGAGCACCGGACCTTGGGCACCAGAAACTGGGCAGCGGAAAGTGGGCAACGGGCTCCGGACACTGGGCACAGAACACCGGACACTGGGCACTGATCTCCAGGCATTGGACACTGGGCACTGGACACTGGGCACCCGGCACTGGACACTGAGCACTGGGCACTGAGCACTGGACACCAGACACCCCTGCGCATCGGGCACCGGACACTCAGCATTGGGCACCGGGCACTGGACACAGCACCAGGCACTGGACATCAGACACTGGGCACCAGACACAGAGCACCGGACACTGTGCACCAGGCACCGGACACTGGACACTGAGTACCAGGCACTGTGCACTGGGCACCGAACACTGAGCATCGGGCTCCGGACACCGGGCACTGAGCACCGGGGACTGGGCACCAGGCACCGGACACTGAGCACCGGACACTGGGCACCGGGCACGGACACTGAGCATCGGGCACCGGGCACTGGACACTGTGCACCAGGCACTGGGCATCGGACACTGGGTACTGGACACCGGGCATCGGGCACTGAGCTGCGAGAACTGGGTATCAGACACTGAGCTCCGGGCACCGGGCACCGGGCATCAGACACTGGGTACTGGACACCGGGCACTGGGCTCCAAGCACTGGGCAGCGGAAACTGAACTCTGGGCGCTGGGCACTGAGCACTGGGCACCGGACACTGAGCATCGGGCTCCGGACACCGGACACTGGGCACCGGGCACCAGACATTGGCCACCAGGCACTGGACACTGAGCACTGGGCACCGGACACTGAGCATCGGGCACCGGGCACTGGACACTGTGCAACAGGCACTGGACATCGGACACAGAGCATTGGGCACCGGGCATTGGACACTGGGTCCTGGACACGGGGCACCGGGCACTGAGCTCCGAGAACTGGGCATCGGACACTGAGCACCAGGCACGGTGCATTGGACACTGGGTACCAGACACTGGGCACTGGGCACTGAGCTCCGAGCACCGGACACTGGGCTCCAGTCACTGGGCACCAGACACTGAGCATCGGGCACTGGGCACTGAGCATCGGACACCGGGCACCGGACACTGGGCACCGAGCACTGGAGGCTGGACACTGAGCACTGGACACTGAGCACCGAGCACTGGACACTGAGTACCGAGCACTGGGCACCGGAAACTGAGCTCTGGGCACTGAGCACTGGGCACTGGACACTGTGCTCTGGGCACTGGGCACCGGACACTGAGATCCGGGCACTGGGCACCGGGCACCGGAAACTGAGCCTCGGGCACCGGACACAGGACACTGAGCACCAGGCACTGAGCACCGGGCACTGAGCGCTGGACACTGGGCACTGGGCATTGAGCTCCGGGCATGGGACATTGAGCACCGGACACTGAGCACCGGACACTGAGCACCGGACACTGGACACTGAGCGCTGGACACTGGGCACTGGGCACCAGGCACTGGGCACTGGGCACTGGGCACCAGGCACCGGGCACTGAGCGCTGGACACTGGGCACTGGGCATTGAGCTCCGGGCATGGGACATTGAGCACCGGACACTGAGCACCGGACTCTGAGCACCGGACACTGGACACTGAGCGCTGGACACTGGGCACTGGGCACCAGGCACTGGGCACTGGGCACCAGGCACCGGGCACTGAGCGCTGGACACTGGGCACTGGGCATTGAGCTCCGGGCATGGGACATTGAGCACCGGACACTGAGCACCGGACACTGATCACCGGACACTGGACACTGAGCGCTGGACACTGGGCACTGGGCACCAGGCACTGGGCACTGGGCACCAGGCACCGGGCACTGAGCGCTGGACACTGGGCACTGGGCACCAGGCACTGGGCACTGGGCACCAGGCACCGGGCACTGAGCATCGGGCACTGGACACTGAGCATCGGGCACTGGGCACTGGACACCGGGTACCGGACACTGAGCTCCGGGCACTGGACACTGGACACTGAGCATCGGGCACTGGACACTGGACACTGAGCATCGGGCACCGGACACCGGACACAGAGCATTGGACACCGGACACTGGGCATCGGGCACCGGGCATCAGACATTGGGTACCGGACACCGGGTACCGGACACTGAGCTCCGGGCACTGGACACCGGACACTGAGCTCCGGGCACCAGACACTGGGCACCAGGCACCAGGTACTGGGCACTGAGCTCCGGGCACTGGACACTGGACCTGAGCTCTGGGCACTGGGCACCGGACACTCCCACGTATCCGTTAATCTATATATAAATCACCCTTGATTAGTTTCCTGTCTGTAACACACTCCCGAGTATCTATTTTTATATTCGTTCATGGGATGTGGGCGTCGCTGGCGAGGCCGGCATTTATTGCCCATCCCTAATTGCCCTTGAGAAGGTGGTGGTGAGCCGCCTTCTTGAACCGTTGCAGTCTGTGTGGTGAAGGTTCTCCCACAGTGCTGTTAGGAAGGGAGTTCCAGGATTTTGACCCAGCGACGATGAAGGAACGGCGATATATTTCCAAGTCGGGACGGTGTGTGACTTGGAGGGGAACGTGCAGGTGGTGTTGTTCCCATGCGCCTGCTGCCCTTGTCCTTCTAGGTGGTAGAGGTCGCGGGTTTGGGAGGTGCTGTCGAAGAAGCCTTGGCGAGTTGCTGCAGTGCATCCTGTGGATGGTACACACTGCAGCCACAGTGTGCCGGTGGTGAAGGGAGTGAATGTTTAGGGTGGTGGATAAGAACATAGGAACATAAGAAATAGGAGCAGGAGTAGGCCGTCCGGCCCCTCGAGCCTGCTCCGCCATTCAACAAGATCATGGCTGATCTTCTACCTCAACGCCATTTTCCTGCACCATCCCCATATCCCTTGATGCCTTTAATATCTAGAAATCTATCGATCTCTGTTTTGAATGTACTCAATGACTGAGTCTCCACAGCCCTCTGGGGGAGAGAATTCCAAAGATTCACCACCCTCTGAGTGAAGAAATTTCTCCTCATCTCAGTCCTAAATGGCCTCCCCCTTATTCTGAGACTGTGACCCCTGGTTCTAGACTCCCCAGCCAGGGGAAACATCCTCCCTGCATCTACCTTGTCGAGCCCTGTAAGAATTTTGTATGTTTCAATGAGATCACCTCTCATTCTTCTAAACTCTAGAGAATACAGACCTAGTCTACCCAATCTCTCCTCATACGACAATCCTGCCATCCCAGCAATCAGTCTGGTGAACCTTCGTTGCACTCCCTCCATGGCAAGTATATCCTCTTAGGTAAGGAGACCAAAACTGTACACAATACTCCAGGTGCGGTCTCACCAAGGCCCTGTACAAGGTGCCAATCAAGCGGGCTGCTTTGTCCTGGATGGTGTCGAGCTTCTTGAGTGTTGTTGGAGCTGCACTCATCCAGGCAAGTGGAGAGTATTCCATCACACTCCTGACTTGTGCCTTGTAGATGGTGGAAAGGCTTTGGGGAGTCAGGAGGTGAGTCACTCGCCGCAGAATACCCAGCCTCTGACCTGCTCTTGTAGCCACGGTATTTATGTGGCCGGTCCAGTTAAGTTTCTGGTCAATGGTGACCCCTCATCATTGAGCATTGTGAGATTTTCCACATTCACCTGAGGAAGGAGGAAGCCTCCGAAAGCTTGTGAATTTCAAATAAAATTGCTGGAGTGTGAGAGTGTGTGTGTGTGTGAGAGAGAGTGAGAGTGTGAGAGAGAGTGTGTGTGAGAGAGAGTGTGTGTGAGAGAGTGTGTGTGAGAGTGTGAGAGAGTGAGTGTGAGAGAGTTTGAGAGAGTGTGTGTGAGAGAGTGTGTGAGAGAGTGAGAGAGTGTGTGAGAGAATGTGTTTGTGAGAGAGTGTGTGTGAGAGAGAGTGAGAGAGAGAGTGTGAGAGAGAGAGCGTGAGAGAGAGTGTGTGTGAGAGAGTGTGAGAGAGAGAGAGAGTGTGTGAGAGAGAGTGTGTGAGAGACAGTGTGTGAGAGAGTGTGTGTGAGAGAGAGTGAGAGAGAGAGAGTGTGAGATAGAGAGAGTGTGTGTGAGAGAGAGTGAGAGAGAGAGTGTGTGTGAGAGAGAGAG
>NW_027139909.1:15000-17500 GCF_035084215.1 Heptranchias perlo | reverse complement strand
AGAGAGAGAGTGTGAGAGAGAGAGTTTGTGTGAGAGAGAGTGAGAGAGAGTGTGTGAGAGAGTGTGTGAGAGAGAGTGTGTGTGAGAGGGTGTGTGTGAGAGAGTGTGAGAGAGAGAGTGTGTGTGAGAGGGTGTGTGTGTGTGCGGGAGTGTTTGCAAGAGAGTGCGAGAGAGAGTGTGTGTGAGAGAGAGTGAGAGAGTGTGTGAGAGGGAGAGTGTGTGAGAGAGTGTGTGTGTGTGAGGGAGTGTGTGTAAGAGAGTGTGAGAGAGAGTGTGTGTGAGAGAGAATGAGAGAGGGAGTGTGAGAGGGAGAGTGTGTGAGAGAGTGTGTGTGTGTGAGGGAGTGTGTGCAAGAGATTGTGAGAGAGAGTGTGAGAGAGAGTGAGAGAGGGAATGTGTGTGTGAGAGAGTGTGTGTGTGAGAGAGTGTGTGTGTGAGAGAGTGTGTGTGAGAGTGTGAGAGAGAGGGTGTGTGTGAGAGAGAGTGAGAGAGGGAATGTGTGTGTGAGAGTGTGAGAGAGAGAGAGTGTGTGAGAGTGTGTGTGGGAGAGAGAGTGTGTGTGTCAGAGAGTGTGTGTGAGAGAGAGAGTGAGAGAGTGTGTGTGTGAGAGAGTGTGTGAGAGAGTGAGTGTGTGTGAGGGAGTGTGTGTGAGAGAGTGTGTGTAAGAGTGTGAGAGAGGGAGTGTGAGAGAGAGTGTGTGTGAGAGAGAGTGAGATTGGGAATGTGTGTGTGAGAGTGTGAGAGAGAGAGCGTGAGAGAGAGTGTGTGTGTGAGAGAGTGTGTGTGAGAGAGTGTGAGAGAGAGTGTGTGTGAGAGAGAGTGTGTGTGTGAGAGAGAGTGAGAGTGCGAGTGTGTGTGTGAGAGTGTGTGTGAGAGAGAGTGAGAGAGAGTGTGTGTGAGAGAGAGTGTGAGAATGAGTGTGTGTGTGAGAAAGTGTGTGTGAGTGAGTGTGAGAGAGGGAGTGTGAGAGAGAGAGTGTGTGTGTGAGAGTGTTTGTGAGAGAGTGTGAGAGAAAGAGTGTGTGTGAGAGTGTGTGTGAGAGTGTGAGAGAGAGATTGTGTGTGAGAGAGTGTGTGTGAGAGAGAGTGTGAGAGAGAGTGTGTGTGTGAGAGAGTGTTTGATGAGAGAGTGTGTGTGAGAGAGTGTGTGTGAGAGAGTGTTTGATGAGAGAGTGTGTGTGAGAGAGTGTGTGTGAGAGAGAGTGAGAGAGAGTGAGAGAGGGAATGTGTGTGAGAGTGTGTGTGTGAGAGTGTGCGAGAGAGAGTGTGTGAGAGAGTGTGAGAGAGAGAGTTTGTGAGAGAGAGTGAGATTGGGAATGTGTGTGTGAGAGTGTGTGTGTGAGAGTGTGAGAGAGAGAGTGTGTGTGTGAGAGAGTGTGTGTGAGAGAGTGTGAGAGAGAGTGTGTGTTTGAGAGAGTGTGAGAGAGAGAGTGTGTGTGAGAGAGAGTGCGAGAGAGAGTGTGTGTGAGAGAGAGTGCGAGAGAGAGTGTGTGTGTGAGAGTGTTTGTGAGAGAGTGTGAGAGAAAGAGTGTGTGTGAGAGTGTGTGTGAGAGAGAGAGTGTGTGTGTGAGCGAGTGTGTGTGAGAGTGTGAGAGAGAGATTGTGTGTGAGAGAGTGTGTGAGAGAGAGTGAGAGAGAGAGTGTGTGTGTGAGAGTGTTTGATGAGAGAGTGTGTGTGAGAGAGTGTGTGTGAGAGAGAGTGAGAGAGAGTGTGTGTGAGCGAGAGTGAGAGAGAGTGAGAGAGGGAATGTGTGTGTGAGAGTGTGTGTGTGAGAGTGTGCGAGAGAGAGTGTGTGAGAGAGTGTGAGAGAGAGTGTGTGTGAGCGAGAGTGAGAGAGAGTGAGAGAGGGAATGTGTGTGTGAGAGTGTGAGAGAGAGAGTGTGTGTGTGAGAGTGTGTGTGAGAGAGTGTGAGAGAGAGTGTGTGTTTGAGAGAGTGTGTGAGAGAGTGTGAGAGAGAGAGTGTGTGTGAGAGAGTGAGAGAGAGAGTGTGTGTGAGAGAGAGTGCGAGAGAGAGTGTGTGTGTGTGAGAAAGTGTGTGTGAGTGAGTGTGAGAGAGGGAGTGTGAGAGAGAGAGTGTGTGTGAGAGAGTATGTGTGTGTGAGAGAGTGTGTGTGTGAGAGAGAGTGAGAGTGCGAGTGTGTGTGTGAGAGTGTGTGTGAGAGAGAGTGAGAGAGAGTGTGTGTGAGAGAGAGTGTGAGAGAGAGTGTGTGTGTGAGAAAGTGTGTGTGAGTGAGTGTGAGAGAGGGAGTGTGAGAGAGAGAGTGTGTGTGAGAGTGTGTGTGAGAGAGAGAGTGTGTGTGTGAGCGAGTGTGTGTGAGAGTGTGAGAGAGAGATTGTGTGTGAGAGAGTGTGTGTGAGAGAGAGTGAGAGAGAGTGTGTGTGAGAGAGAGTGTGAGAGACAGAGTGTGTGTGTGAGAGAGTGTTTGATGAGAGAGTGTGTGTGAGAGAGTGTGTGTGAGAGAGTGTGTGTGAGAGAGTGTGTGTGAGAGAGAGTGAGAG
>NW_027139909.1:0-5000 GCF_035084215.1 Heptranchias perlo | reverse complement strand
GAGAGAGGCAGTGTGAGAGAGGGAGTGTGAGAGAGAGATTGTGTGAGAGTGTGTTGGAGAGTGTGTGAGAGAGAGTGTGATAGAGAGAGTATGCGTGTGAGCGAATGTGTGTGAGAGAGTGTGTGAGAGAGTTTGAGAGAGATTGTGTGAGAATGTGTGTGTGAGAGAGTGTGTGTGAGAGATTGTGTGTGTGAGAGAGTGTGTGTGAGAGAGAGTGAGAGAGAGAGTGTGTGTGAGAGAGAGTGCGAGAGAGAGTGTGTGTGTGAGAAAGTGTGTGTGAGTGAGTGTGAGAGAGGGAGTGTGAGAGAGAGAGTGTGTGTGAGAGAGTGTGTGTGAGAGAGTGAGGGAGAGTGTGTGTAAGAGAGAGTGTGAGAGAGTGTGTGTGAGTGAGTGTGTGTGAGAGAGTGTGTGTGAGAGAGAGTGACAGAGGGAGTGTGTGTGTGAGTGTGTGTAAGACAGTGTGTGAGAGAGAGTGTGAGAGAGAGAGTGTGTGAGTGAGAGAGTGTGTGTTAGAGAGTGTGTCAGAGAGAGTGTGAGAGAGAGAGAGTGTGTGTGAGAGAGTGTGTGTGTGAGAGTGTGTGTAAGAGAGTTTGAGAGAGAGTGTGTGTGAGAGAAGTGAGAGAGGGAGTGTGGAGAGAGAGAGGGAGTGTGAGAGAGAGAGTGTGTGGGTGAGAGTGTGTGTGTGGGTGAGGGAGTGCGTGTAAGAGAGTGTGAGAGAGAGTGTGTGAGAGAGAGTGTGTGTGAGAGAGATGAGAGAGGGAGTGTGAGAGAGTGTGTGTGTGAGAGAGTGTGTGTGAGAGAGTTTGTGAGAGAGAGTGTGAGAGAGAGTGCGTGTGAGAGAGAGAGTGAGAGAGCGAGTGTGTGTGAGAGTGTGTGTGTGAGTGTGAGAGCAGAGAGTGTGTGAGAGTGTGTGTGAGAGAGTGTGAGAGAGAGAGTGTGTGTGAGAGAGTGTGTGTGAGAGAGAGGAGAGTGTGTGTGAGAGAGTGTGAGAGAGTGTGTGTGTGAGAGAGTGTGTGTGAGAGAGTGTGTGTGAGAGAGAGTGAGATAGAGAGTGTGTGTGTGAGAGTGTTTGTGAGAGAGTGTGAGAGAAGAGTGTGTGTGAGAGTGTGTGTGAGAGAGAGAGTGTGTGTGTGAGCGAGTGTGTGTGAGAGTGTGAGAGAGAGATTGTGTGTGAGCGAGTGTGTGAGAGAGAGTGAGAGAGAGAGTGTGTGTGAGAGAGAGTGTGAGAGAGTGTGTGTGTGAGAGAGTGTTTGATGAGAGAGTGAGAGAGAGTGTGTGTGAGCGAGAGTGAGAGAGAGTGAGAGAGGGAATGTGTGTGTGAGAGTGTGTGTGTGAGAGTGTGCGAGAGAGAGTGTGTGAGAGAGTGTGAGAGAGAGAGTTTGTGAGAGAGAGTGAGATTGGAATGTGTGTGTGAGAGTGTGAGAGAGAGAGTGTGTGTGTGAGAGAGTGTGTGTTCGAGAGTGTGTGTGAGAGAGCGTGAGAGAGAGTGTGTGTGTGTGAGAGAGTGTGTGTGAGAGAGTGTGAGAGAGAGTGTGTGTTTGAGAGAGTGTGTGAGAGAGTGTGAGAGAGAGAGTGTGTGTGTGAGAGAGTGTGTGTGTGAGTGAGAGTGAGAGAGAGAGTGTGTGTGAGGGAGAGTGCGAGAGAGAGTGTGTGTGTGAGAAAGTGTGTGTGAGTGAGTGTGAGAGAGGGAGTGTGAGAGAGAGAGTGTGTGTGAGAGAGTATGTGTGTGTGAGAGAGTGTGTGTGTGAGAGAGAGTGAGAGTGCGAGTGTGTGTGTGAGAGTGTGTGTGAGAGAGAGTGAGAGAGAGTGTGTGTGTGAGAAAGTGTGTGTGAGTGAGTGTGAGAGAGGGAGTGTGAGAGAGAGAGTGTGTGTGAGTGTGTGACAGAGTGTGAGAGAGATAGTGTGAGAGAGTGTGTGTGTGAGTGAGTGTGTGTGAGTGAGTGGTGTGTGAGAGAGTGTGAGAGAGGGAGTGTGAGAGAGTGTGAGGTGTGTGTGTGTGAGAGATTGTGTGTGAGAGAGAGTGAGAGAGAGTGTGTGAGAGAGAGTGAAGGAGAGAGTGTGTGAGAGAGTGTGTGTGTGAGAGTGTGTGTGTGAGAGAGATTGTGTGTGAAGTGCGTGTGAGAGAGTGTGTGTGTGAGAGAGGTGTTTGTGAGAGTGTGTGTGTGAGGAGTGTGTGTGTAGAGTGTGAGAGAGTGAAGTGTGTAGAGAGTGTGTGAGAGAGTGTGTGTGAGAGAGAGTGTGAGAGGTGTGTGTGAGAGAGAGTGAAGGAGAGAGTGTGTGAGATTGAGTGTGTGTGAGGTGTGTGTGTGAGAGAGATTGTGTGTGAAGTGCGTTGTGAGAGAGTGTGTGTGTGAGAGTGTGTGTGTGAGTGAGAGTGTGTGTGTGAGTGTGTGTGTAAGAGTGTGAGAGAGTGAAGTGTGTAAGAGAGTGTGTGAGGAGTGTGTGTGAGTGAGTGAGAGAGTGTGTGAGAGAGAGTGAAGGAGAGAGTGTGTGAGAGAGAGTGTGTGTGAGAGTGTGTGTGTGTGAGAGATTGTGTGTGAAGTGCGTGTGAGAGAGTGTGTGTGTGTGAGAGAGTGTTTGTGAGAGAGTGTGTGTGAGAGGTGTGTAAGAGAGTGTGTGTGAGAGAGAGTGTGTGTGTAGATAGTGTGAGAGTGAAGTGTGTAGAGAGTGTGTGTGTAGAGTGTGAGAGAGTGTGTGTGTGCGGTGTGTGTAAGAGAGTGTGTGAGAGGGAGTGAGAGAGAGAGAGTGTGTGTGAGTGTGAGAGAGTGAGTGTGAGTGAGAGTGTGAGGAGTGAGAGTGTGAGAGAGTGTGTGTGTACAAGAGTGTGTGAGAGTGTGAGAGAGTGAGAATGTGTGAGTGTGAGAGAGTGAGAGTGTGTGTGAGAGAATGAGTGTGAGAGAGTGTGTCTGTCAGAGAGTGTGTGTGAGAGAGTGTGTGTGAGATTGTGAGAGAGAGTGTGTGAGAGAGTGTGTGTGAGATAGTGTGTGTGAGAGTGTGAGAGAGTGTGTGTGAGAGAGTGTTTGTGAGAGTGTGAGAGAGAGTGTGTGTAAGAGAGTGTGTGTGAGATAGTGTGTGTGAGAGTGTGTGTGTGGGAGTGTGTGAGAGTGTGTGTGTGAGAGCGTGTGTGAGAGTGTGAGAGAGTGTGTGTAAGAGAATGTGTGTGAGATAGTGTGTGTGAGTGTGTGAGTGAGTGTGAGCGTGTGTGTGTGTGTGAGAGTGTGTGTAAGTGTGAGTGTGTGTGTGCATGTGAGTCTGTGTGTGTGTATATGAGAGTGTGTGTGAGTGTGCATGTGTGAGTGTCTGTGTGTGCGAGTCTGTGTGTGTGAGTGCATGGATGTGAGTGGAATATCGGAACTGGAGGAGGCCATTCAGCCCCTCGAGCCTGTTCCGCCATTCAATTAGGTCACGGTTGTTCTGTATCCTGTCTCCATTTACCCGCCTTGGTTCCATATCCCTTCATCCCCTCAATCAACAAAAATCTATCAATCTCAGGTTTGAAATTTTCAATTGACCCCCAGCCTCAACAGCTATTTGGGGGAGAGAGTTCCAGATTCCCACTCCCCTTTGTGTGAGGAAGTGCTTCCTGACATCACCCCTGAACGGCCTGGCTCTAATTTTAAGGTTCTGCCCCCTTGTTCTGGACTCCCCCCACCAGAGGAAATAGTTTCTCTCTATCGACCCTATCAAATCCTTTAATCATCTTAAACCCCTCAATTAGATCACCCCTTAATCTTCTAAACTCGAGGGAATACAAGCCCAGTCTGTGCAACCTGTCCTCGTAATTTAACCCTTTTAGCCCCGGTATCATTCTGGTGAATCTGCACTGCCCCCCCTCCAAGGCCAATCTCTCCTTCCTGAGGGGCGGGGCCCAGAACTGATCACAGTCTCCAGATGGGCTCTAACCAGAGTTTTATATAAATGTAACATAACTTCCAGTTTGTATTCCAGCCCCCTTGAGTTATAGAATCATAGAATCATAGAAGTTACAACATGGAAACAGGCCCTTCGGCCCAACATGTCCATGTCGCCCAGTTTATACCACTAAGCTAGTCCCAATTGCCTGCACTTGGCCCATATCCCTCTATACCCATCTTACCCATGTAACTGTCCAAATGCTTTTTAAAAGACAAAATTGTAGCCGCCTCTACTACTGCCTCTGGCAGCTCGTTCCAGACACTCACCACCCTTTGAGTGAAAAAATTGCCCCTCTGGACCCTTTTGTATCTCTCCCCTCTCACCTTAAATATAGAGTTAAAGGCCAACATTCCATTAGACTTTTAAATTATTTTTTGTCCCTTTCCACTAGCTGTGATTTCTGTACTTGGACCCTAAATCTCTCTGCTCCTCCACAGTTGGGAGCTTCTCACCATTTATAAAATACTCTGATCTGTCTTTTCTTCGGTCCAAAGTGGATGACCTCACACTTTCCCACGCTGAACTCCATCTTCCACTGTGTGAGTGTGAGTGTGTGAGTGAGTGTGTGAGTGAGTGTGAGTGAGTGTGTGAGTGAGTGTGAGTGTGTGAGTGAGTGAGTGTGAGTGAGTGTGAGTGTGTGAGTGAGTGAGTGTGAGTGAGTGTGAGTGAGTATGAGTGAGTGAGTATGAGTGAGTGTGTGAGTGGAGTGAGTGAGTGTGTGAGTGAGAGTGTGAGTGTGTGTGTGAGTGTGTGTGAGAGTGTGAGTGTGAGTGTGAGAGTGTGAGTGTGAGTGTGAGAGTGTGAGTGTGTGTGAGTGAGTGTGAGTGTGTGAGTGTGTGAGTGAGTGTGTGAGTGAGTGTGAGTGTGTCCCCCAGCAGTCCCGGTTGAGGTTGGAGGATTAGTATGTCCTGTGAGAGCGGAGTTTGGTGAGGAACAATTCTTGTCGTGTCAGTGAGGTGAACTCAGATTGTAAAGACGGGATCCCTGCTTATCGAGCAATGCAATGTGTTTTTGGCAAAACTCCACGATGCGGAAATCCCCACAATAAAATTTACCTGCCCAGTACCATAAATATTCAACATTCA
>NW_027139908.1:0-79212 GCF_035084215.1 Heptranchias perlo | reverse complement strand
TCCCATGTAAATGGAACTCTCTCAGTCCTGTCCTGTGTAAATGGAACTCTCTCAGTCCTGTCCTGTGTAAAATTATCCTCTCAGTCCTGTCCTGTGTAAAATTATCCCTCTCAGTCCTGTCCTGTGTAAAATTATCCCTCTCAGTCCTGTCCTGTGTAAATTATCCCTCTCAGTCCTGTCCTGTGTAAAATTATTCCTCTCAGTCCTGTCCTGTGTAAAATTATCCCTCTCAGTCCTGTCCTGTGAAAAATTATCCCTCTCAGTCCTGTCCTGTCTAAAATTATCCCTCTCAGTCCTGTCCTGTGTAAAATTATCCCTCAGTCCTGTCCTGTGTAAAATTATCCCTCTCAGTCCTGTCCTGTGTAAAATTATCCCTCTCAGTCCTGTCCTGTGTAAAATTATCCCTCAGTCCTGTCCTTTGTAAAATTATCCCTCTCAGTCCTGTCCTGTGTAAAATTATCCCTCAGTCCTGTCCTGTGTAAAATTATCCCTCAGTCCTGTCCTGTGTAAAATTATCCCTCTCAGTCCTGTCCTGTGTAAAATTATCCCTCAGTTCTGTCCTGTGTAAAATTATCCCTCTCAGTCCTGTCCTGTGTAAATGGAACCCTCTCAGTCCTGTCCTGTGTAAAATTATCCCTCTCAGTCCTGTCCTGTGTAAAATTATCCCTCTCAGTCCTGTCCTGTGCAAATGGAACCCTCTCAGTCCTGTCCTGTGTCAAATTATCCCTCTCAGTCCTGTCCTGTGTAAAATTATCCCTCTCAGTTCTGTCCTGTGTAAAATTATCCCTCTCAGTCCTGTCCTGTGTAAATGGAACCCTCTCAGTCCTGTCCTGTGTAAAATTATCCCTCTCAGTCCTGTCCTGTGTAAAATTATCCCTCTTAGTCTTGTCCTGTGTAAAATTATCCCTCTGTTCTGTCCTGTGTAAAATTATCCCTCTCAGTCCTGGTCTGTGTAAATGTAACTCTCTCAGTCTTTTCTTGTGTAAACTGTAACCCTCTCTGTCCCTGTGTAAATTGTAACATTCGCAGTCCAGGCCTGTGTAAAATTTAACCCTCTCAATCCTGTCCTGTATAAAATGTAACTCCCTCAGACCTTTGCTGTGTAAATGTTAACCGTCTCAGACCTGTCCTGTGTATTGTAAGCCTCTCAGTCCTGACCTGTGTAAAATGTAACCCTCTCAGTCCTGACCTGTGTAAAATGTACCTCTCAACCCTGTCCTGTGTAAAATGTAACCCTCTCAGTCCCGTGTGTGTAAAAGTACCTCTCTCAGTCCCGTCCAGTGTCAGATATGAAAAGCTGGTTATTAAATACTTTGATATGACTTTAGATAGACAAGGTGCAGAGGTTTTAGAAATTCCTGGACTAACGAAGGAAGCTGTGTTTTCTTTCTAAACTTCTGATCAGATCAGGGATTGTTGTAGAGGAAGTTTAAATGTGTGCTGTTTGGGCCGTGGCCATTGTGAGATCCAGACAATGTCGGTCAGAGGACTTATTAATACACCAGATGAGTGCTTGGTTTATTGGCTTTGATCTTGGGTATTTGCAGAATTCAAATATTGCATTGTTTCTTTAATTTGTGGTTCAGTGTTTAAGTTCAAAGTTCACTGGGTTGTTCCATTGAATGTTCTCATATTGTTGCTTGGATCCATGCAATAGACTGGTTATCAGCTGCTCCTCACACAAGGATGACATCTTGAAGTCTACAATAGACTCTTTCTACACAAGTGACACAGATTCTCGGACTGTGGAAGAAGTAGGTTTCAAGGATATTTCAATGTCCCGTATGGACTGATTTTTATCTTTATGATTTTCTAAGCAGATGTATTATCTGGCTTCTTGCTTCATCTTACTGCTTCTGCGTAATTATTTCAGATGTCCATAAAACTGACTGTCAGTTTTAGCCTGCGGATCATTATCTGACTGCGCTATCTATTATCTTTTGGAGTAGGCAGGACAAATGACCACACTCACATTCTTGGCTGATCAGAGAAACAATTCTGTTTAATTTATTTTAATCTGAAGTCAGTGTTGGGTCAGGGATTTCTGTGTAACGACACTTCCCTTTTACTCTCACATGAATCCAGCTTGGTCAGATATAGATTTACAGCAGTTTGTTTAAAATAGAAAATATCCATAAATACACTGAAGAGGTTAAAGCCCGGGCTGCCCACACCCCTCTGATCAGATCATTAAACGGGGACGGGGTATCCTGGCTCCAGGCACCCCACAGAAGGACCGTCCTGCCCAGCAGAGCAAGACGCAGCCTTTATTTGCCTCCAGTCGGCTTTCATCCCCAGCAGATGGGGGTTCTGCCCAGCAGAACTGTGGGCCTTTTCTACCGGTGCTGGAAGAACAGGTTGTAAAGTGAAGATGGAGAACCATTCCCCCCCTGCTCCTTTCACCTTTAAATCTCTGCGATCGACCTGCTTGATGTAAATCAGTCCCTGCCAAGAGGGGTGTGTAAAAGGAAAGGGCACGTTTGCTCTCAGGGCCTTGCTAGGAACCGCTGACTTTTGCCCTGCTTCTCTCACAGTGCAGAGGCGGGCACTCGATTTTATTGAGGAGGGGCGGGTGGTGCCAGCAGCAGAGGTCCCCCGCCTGTAGGGCCCCCCCGTTAGTCGGCCTCCTGGAGACGGGCGTCTCACAGTTTTGATGGGTGAAGCCCACGGAAGATCTGGAATGGAATCAGAGAACGTCCCCCTCGGACCAGTCAGGGGGTGAGTTGCCGGCGAGAGAGGGCAGACGGCAGACTGTGCAGAGTTTAGAGATACTGAAGGAAGGTTTTAGTCCAGAGAAACAACACAGAACTGGAAGCAAAAGAAGCTGACACGGGTGTCCCACCTCCCCTGGGCTCCCTGTCCGAGGTGGGCTGGCAGCCCCCAATAACTGGGGAACCCCCTCCCTGTTATCACCAAACAAAGTTGTGTCTGTGGGAAGCAGGGGCTGAATTTAGGATCTGAAGCTGTTACAGATCAGTCGAAACAATTAAAATTCAAGGCCAGCGAGGGGGGAGGGAGAGGGGAGGGAGAGGGGAGAGAGGGGGAGAGGGGAGGGAGGGGGAGAGAGGGGGAGAGGGGAGGGAGGGGGAGAGGGGAGGGAGGGAGAGGGAAAGGGGAGGGAGGGGGAGAGGGGAGGCAAGGAGAGGGGAGGGTGGGAGGGGGTGGGAGAAGGAAAGGGGAGGGAGTGGGGGGCGAGGAAGGGAGAGGGAAAGGGGAGGGAGGGAGGGAGAGGGAGAGGGAAAGGGTAGGGAGGGAGAGGGGACGGAGGGGGAGAGGGGAGAGAGAGAGGGGGAGGGAGAGGATAGGGGAGGGAGGGAGAGGGAAGGAAGAAGGGAGGGAGGGGAGAGGGGAGGGAGGGAGAGGGGAGGAAGAAGGGAGGGAGAGAGAAAGGGGAGGGGAGAGAGGGGAGGGAGAGGGAAAGGGGAGGGAGGGAGAGGGGAGGGAGGGGAGAGAGGGAGGGACAGGGAGAGGGGAGGAGAAAGAGAGAGGAGGGATGAGGAGGTAGGGGGGAGGGAGAGGGTGATGGAAAGGGGAGAGAGGGCGACTGGCAGAAAAGGGGAGGGTGGGAGAGGGAAGGGAGATGGGAAGGGTGGGAAGGAGAGGGAGGGAGAGGGGAGAGAGGGGGAGGGACAGGGAGGGGGTGGAGAAAGAGAGGAGGGATGAGGAGGGAAGGGGAGGGAGGGATAGGAAAGGTGAGGGGAGGGAGGGAGACGGAGGGGAAGGGAGAGGGGAGGGGTGGGAAGGGGAGGGAGGGAGAGGGGAAAGAGGGGAGAGAAGTGGAGGAAGAGGGAGGGGAGGGAGAGGGAGTGTAGAGTGAGGGGAGGGAGGGGGAGGGGAGGAATGGGAGGGGAGGGAGAGGGAGTGGAGAGTGAGGGGAGGGAGGGAGAGGGGAGTGAGGGAGAGGGGAGGGAGGGGCTGGGGAGGGAGGGGGAGGAATGGGAGGGAAGGGAGAAGGAGTGGAGAGTGAGGCGAGAGAGGAGGAGGGGAGGGAGAGGGAGTGGAGAGTGAGGGGAGGGAGGGGGAGGGGAGGAATGGGAGGGGAGGGAGTGGAGAGTGAGGGAAGGGAGGGAGAGGGGAGGGAGGGGGAGGGAAGGGAGGGGGAAGGGAGGAATCGGAGGGGAGGGAGTGGGAGTGGAGAGTGAGGGGAGGGAGGGGGAGGTGAGGGAGAGGGAGTGGAGAGTGAGGGGAGGGAGGGGGAGGTGAGGGAGAGGGAGGGGAGATCTCATGATGTGTTCTTGTTCCTGGGTATTCCCAGATGGGCTTGGCCTCTTGCTTGGTTCACGACACTCCTCATCGTCTCTGAATGGCGGCCCCCCCACTCCTCATTAAAATGTCCTTTGTGTTCCAGACATGGAGGGGTGGAGAGTTAGTCCTGCAGGAGCAAGGGGGTAGGGGGGTGCCCTCGTTCAGTGGGGGTAGGGGGTGGAGGTGGACCCGTTCAGTGGGGGTACGGGGGGGTGCCCCCGTTCAGTGGGGGTACGGGGGGGTGCCCCCCTTCAGTGGGGGTACGGCGGGGAGGTTCCCCCATTCAGTGGGGGTACGGAGGGGAGGTGCCCCCATTCAGTGGGGGTACGGAGGGGAGGTGCCCCCATTCAGTGGGGGTACGGGGGGAAGTGGACCCATTCAGTGGGGGTACGGGGGGGAGGTGATCCCATTCAGTGGGGGTACGGGGGGTTGCCCCCCTTCAGTGGGGGTAGGGGGGGAGGTGGACCCGTTCAGTGGGGGTACGGGGGAGGTGGACCCATTCGGTGGGGGCACGGGGGGGGTGCCCCCCTTCAGTGGGGGTACGGGGGGAGGTGGAACCGTTCAGTGGGGGTACGGGAGGAGGTGCCCCCATTCAGTGGGGGTACGGGGGGGGGAGGTGGACCCATTCAGTGGGGGTACGGAGGGGAGGTGCCCCCATTCAGTGGGGGTACGGAGGGGAGGTGCCCCCATTCAGTGGGGGTACGGAGGGGAGGTGCCCCCATTCAGTGGGGGTACGGGGAGGTGGACCCGTTCGGTGGGGGTACGGGGGGTGCCCCCCTTCAGTGGGGGTACGGGGGGAGGTGGACCCGTTCAGTGGGGGTACGGAGGGGAGGTGCCCCCCTTCAGTGGGGGTACGGGGGAGACGTGGACCCATTCAGTGGGGGTACGGGGGGGAGGTGATCCCATTCAGTCGGGGTACGGGGGGAGGTGGACCCGTTCAGTGGGGGTACGGGGGGTTGCCCCCCCTCAGTGGGGTAGGGGGGGGAGGTGGACCCGTTTAGTGGGGGCACGGGGGGAGGTGGCCCCATTCAGTGGGGGTACGGGGGGGAGGTGATCCCATTCAGTCGGGGTACGGGGGGAGGTGGACCCATTCAGTGGGGGTACGGGGGGAGGTGGACCTCTTTCAGTGGGGGTACGGGGGGTTGCCCCCCTTCAGTGGGGGTACGGGGGGAGGTGGACCCGTTCAGTGGGGGTACGGGGGGGAGGTGCCTCCATTCAGTGGGGGTACATGGGGGAGGTGATCCCATTCAGTGGGGGTACGGGGGGGGGAGGTGGACCCATTCAGTGGGGGTACGGGGGGAGGTGGACCCATTCAGTGGGGGTACGGGGGGGAGGTGCCCCCATTCAGTGGGGGTACGGGGGGAGGTGGACCCATTCAGTGGGGGTACGGGGGGAGGTGGACCCGTTCATTGGGGGCACGGGGAGGGGGTGGACCCGTTAAGAGGGGGTACGGGGGGTGCCCCCCTTCAGTGGGGGTACTGCTTCCACTCCCCCCTCCCCATCACCTCGCCGCTGAACTGATAGGTCAGCTTCTTCTTGACCTTGCGCACCTCGCCCGTTTTGCCGTAGTTCCTCAGAGCTCTGGCCATTTTCTGGTACGTCATCTTCTTCCGGTTGCCTTTCTGCACCCCCCAGCGGTGTGCCAGCACCTCCTTGTGTTTGGAGGAGAACTGGAAGGTCCCCTTATCCTTGTCCACCCACCAGATACTGTCCTTCATGTCTCCGCTCCGCAAGAGGTCCAGCAGGAATTGGTACAGACGGATCTTCTTCTTGTTCCCTGTTGGGGAATGTCACAATGGGTTGGGAACGTCAAGGCAGCTGATCAATAACAACAACTCCCATTTATGCAGCGCCTTGAACGTAGTAAAACGTCCCAAGGTGCTTCACAGGAGCGATTATCAAACAAAACTTGACACCGAGCCACATAAGATGTCAGGACAGGTGACCAAAAGCCTGGTCAAAGAGGTAGGTTTTAAGGAGCGTCTTAGAGGAGGGGAGAGAGGCAGAGAGGAGGATACGTTTAGGGAGGGAATTCCAGAGCTTCGGGCCGAGGCAGCTGAAGGCACGGCCGCCAATGGTGGAGCGAAGGAAATCGTGGAAGGACAGGATGCCAGAGTTGGAGGTTACAGAGATCTCGGAGGGTTGTAGGGCTGGAGGAGGTTACAGAGATCTCGGAGGGTCATAGAGCTGGAGGAGGTTACAGAGATCTCGGAGGGTCGTAGGTCTGGAGGAGGTTACAGAGATCTCGGGGGGTTGTAGGGCTGGAGGAGTTTACAGAGATCTCGGAGGGTGTGGGGTGGAGGAGTTTACAGAGATCTCGGAGGGTTGTAGGGTTGGAGGAGGTTACAGAGATCTCAGAGGGTTGTAGGGCTGGAGGAGGTGACAGAGATCTCGGAGGGTGTGGGGTGGAGGAGGTTACAGAGATCTCGGAGGGTTGTGGGGCTGGAGGAGTTTACAGAGATCTCGGAGGGTTGTGGGGCTGGAGGAGGTTACAGAGATCTCGGAGGGTTGTGGGGCTGGAGGAGTTTACAGAGATCTCGGAGGGTTGTGGGGCTGGAGGAGGTTACAGAGATCTCGGAGGGTCGTAGGGCTGGAGGAGGTTACCGAGATCTCGGAGGGTGTGGGGTGGAGGAGGTTACAGAGATTGGGAGTGATGAAGAAACGTTACCCAACTGAATCAAGGGTAGGGAGAGGGAAAGCTTTCAACGAATCTGGAATTCCGTTCAGGAGGCTCCATCGCCTACTGGCAAGCTCATCCCAAATCCCCATGTAGACTCCATCAACTCGGGTTTTGTCCCCCATTTATTCTCGGGATGTGGGCGTCGCTGGTAAGGCCGGTGTTTATTGCCCATCCCTCGTTGCCCTGAGAAGATGGTGGTGGGCCTTCTCCTGGAAACACTGGGAGTGGTTTTGATACAGCTGAGTGGTTTGCTGGGCTACTTCAGAGGGCAGTTAATAGTCAACCACGTTGGTGTGGGACTGGAGTCACCAATAGGCCCAGACCGGGCGAGGACGGCAGGTTTCCTTCCCTAAAGGACATTAGTGAACCAGTTGGGTTTTTAGGACAATCCGACAGCTTCATGGTCACTTTTACTGAGACCGGCTTTTAATTGCAAGATTTTAAACTGAATTCAAATTTTCACATGGTGGGATTTGAACTCCCGTTCCCTGGATCACAGGTCCAGTAACATGACCATTACACGACCGTCTCCATTTGTTATTAACCCGTCGAAAACAAACATATTTTCTGGCCTCTTTTTCTCTCATAGTTTTTTCCCTCTCTCTTCCCCGGCATTTGGCTTTCTTGAGCATTTTAACCACTTCTTTTAAATTCACCCACTCATGGAAAGCCCCCTCTCCCCTTTCTGAGGATGCAGAAGAGAGCGACCAGAATTATTATGGGGGGTGGGGGGATTGGATTGTGAGGAGTGATTGTGTAAATTGGGGGGGTTCTCACTGCAAAGGAGATTGTTGAGAGGTGGTCTGATTGCTGTTTTTAGAACTCTCAAGGGACTGGATAATGTCAACCTTGAGGAGATGTTCCACCTTGTCCAGAACAGTCGAACCCGAGGACACGGCCTGCGCTCGAAGGGGGGGTGAATTCATCCGCAGAAAGAATATTTCGAAGAGTGAGTGGTCAATCTATGGAACAGGCTCCCTGGGGAGATGGTAGAAGCAGAGAGTACTGATTCATACACATACAAATGAGATCGATTTCCCTCAGAAAATAACATTCTGGGACACAGTAATTTGAGACATGACCTGTGGTGAGTGTAACACGCTCGGGAGGAGCAGGTGACTGTGGACCTGTGGTTCCCAAATCTCTCCCCCACTGGTGGGTTTTCCTCACCTCATGTCTGGGTCAGTTGGAGACTCATTGATGGTGATTGATTGCTAGGACTAGTGAACACCTCCATTATCGATGTATCAGGTGACTACCGGGATGGTAGAGGAGAACGAGAGGGACCTTCGTCTTAATTCGTCCAGCGGTTCCGATGACCTGGGTCGCAGAGGATGGGGACCAGGACGGTCTCTGCTCACCCGTTGGTGTGCACGCATTGGAGTCCGCAGGCGGAGGTGAGCAGACCTCGCTTTGGCAGATGATTCGGAGAGGAGGCCCTGATCCTGACCTCACAGTGTACGTGTGGAGAGCAGGCTAACCGTGAAGCAAGTGGAAACGGCCTAAACACAGCGTGCAACGCTCTACGTGACTCGTCAAGAAAGAACGCATGTCATCACGACCAGCAGGGCCTGGTCAGCCGCAAAAAAGCTACCAACGGCTTCTACCTGTCAACAGCCGTGGAGAACTGCCTGCAGGCTGAGGGGCAGCTGAAATCTGGCGGTTGAGTCGAGCCATGTTCTGCAAGGTCAGCTGCAGCTCTCATGCACGGCCGGTGACTGAACCGGTCAGCTGCGGCCTCAGGCCTGAGCCTGCGCATGCTTTCCCCTTTGATATCCACAGCCTCTTCGCCCTCCGCCAAGGCCCCGAAAGGCTCGAGATACATTTGAAGAGTTCCTGAAATCCTTCACAAAAGACAGGCTTGAGAACTGAATCCTTTCACTTCCTCTTCCTGTCCAGTGTCTCCCACCTTGTACTCACCTGATTCTGCACTGCCCATGTGGGGAATGGGATCCGCGGCCTCTGTCTCTCCGTCAGACACTTCCAGAGGCGGACTGTGCCTCTCCAGATCTTCCTCATCAGAACTGCGCTCGGCCGAGGACGTGTACTGCGGGCACCACCGTGGCACGTAGGGTACCTGGATCAGAGAGAGGAGCCGTGAGGTGAACACAATGTACAAATATCAGAAGAAGCCGGCAGTGTCGAGTGTGGCATGTGACCACATCGGTAGAAATGTCAAACTTCCTTCCTATCCATGGCAACATGAGCGAACAGCAACTCCCGTTTATCCAGCGCCTTTAATGTAGTAAAACGTCCCAAGGTGCTTCACAGGAGCGATTATCAAACAAAACTTAACACCGAGCCACATAAGGAGATATTAGGACAGGAGACCGAAAGCTTGGTCAAAGAGGTAGGTTTTAAGGAGCGTCTTAAAGGAGGAGAGAGAGGCGGAGAGGGAGAGAGGTTTAGGGAGGGAATTCCAGAGCTCAGGGCCCAGGCAGCTGGAGGCACGGCCGCCAATGGCGGGGTGATTAAAATCTAGTGGAATTCAAGGTTTTTTCTCAAGAGGTATAGAGTCTGAAAACCAGGAGGTAATGATCAGCCCATATAAACTTTAATAAGACCTCAGTTAGAGCACTGTGTGCAGTATTGGGATTGTAGGAAGGATATTGAGACTTTGAAGAGGATACAACACAGATTCACATGGGTGCTGCCTGGAATGAGAAAATATAAATGCAAAGAAAGACTTGAAAATTGGGTCTTTTTCCGATAGAACAACATAGATCACGGGGAGATATGATGGATTTAAAATGATGAAGGGATGGGAGATGGTAGATAGAATCAGGAGTTACCAGTAGTTGAGAATGAGGGGCCATCGATGCAGGATTAAATGTAAGAGATTTAGAACAGAGGGCAGGAGAAACTTCTTCACACAGAGAGATGAGAGGCTGTGGAATTCACTTCCAGGGTTAGTGGTTGACGGAGAAAATATGTCAATGTTCAGGATTAGATAGGATAGGGCGAAGAAGGAAAAGGAGTCAAAGAGATACGGGAACGGGGGTAAGGGTGATTAGAACTGTTCATTCAGGTGGAGGGTTAAACAGCCCGCATCGGATGGGCCAAATGGCCAGATCCCGTGGTGTAAAGTCTGTGCATTTCACAGATTCGATCTGAGAGACAGAGACAGTATTAACACCTCACTCTGAGAGTTAGAAACAGTATTAACGTCACACTCTGAGAGTTAGAGACAGTATTAACGCCTCACTCTGAGAGTGAGAGACAGTATTAACACCTCATTCTGAGAGTTAGAAACAGTATTAACACCTCACTCTGAGAGTTAGAGACAGTATTAACCCTCACTCTGACAATTAGAGACAGTATTAACGCCTCACTCTGAGAGTTAGAGACAGTATTAACATCTCACTCTGAGAGTTAGAGACAGTATTAACGTCTCACTCTGAGAGTTAGAGACAGTATTAACGTCTCACTCTGAGAGTTAGAGACAGTATTAACATCTCACTCTGAGAGTTAGAGACAGTATTAACGTCTCACTCTGAGAGTTAGAGACAGTATTAACATCTCACTCTGAGAGTTAGAGACAGTATTAACGTCTCACTCTGAGAGTTAGAGACAGTATTAACGTCTCACTCTGAGAGTTAGAGACAGTATTAACCCTCACTCTGAGAATTAGAGACAGTATTAACGTCTCACTCTGAGAGTGAGAGACAGTATTAACATCTCACTCTGAGAGTTAGAGACAGTATTAACCCTCACTCTGAGAGTTAGAGACAGTATTAACGTCTCACTCTGAGAGTTAGAGACAGTATTAACCCTCACTCTGAGAATTAGAGACAGTATTAATCCTCACTCTGAGAGTTAGAGACAGTATTAACGTCTCACTCTGAGAGTTAGAGACAGTATTAACGTCACACTCTGAGAGTTAGAGACAGTATTAACGCCTCACTCTGAGAGTTAGAGACAGTATTAACACCTCACTCTGAGAGTTAGAGACAGTATTAACGTCTCACTCTGAGAGTTAGAGACAGTATTAACGTCACACTCTGAGAGTTAGAGACAGTATTAAGGTCTCACTCTGAGAGTTAGAGACAGTATTAACGTCTCACTGTGAGAGTTAGAGACAGTATTAACATCTCACTCTGAGAGTTAGAGACAGTATTAACGCCTCACTCTGAGAGTTAGAGACAGTATTAACATCTCACTCTGAGAGTTAGAGACAGTATTAACAACTCAATCTGAGAGTTAGAGACAGTATTAACGCATCACTCTGAGAGTTAGAGACAGTATTAACGCCTCACTCTGAGAGTTAGAGACAGTATTAACGTCTCACTCTGAGAGTTAGAGACAGTATTAACGTCTCACTCTGAGAGTTAGAGACAGTATTAAAGTCTCACTCTGAGAGTTAGAGACAGTATTAACCCTCACTCTGACAATTAGAGACAGTATTAACGCCTCACTCTGAGAGTTAGAGACAGTATTAACCCTCACTCTGAGAATTAGAGACAGTATTAACGTCTCACTCTGAGAGTTAGAGACAGTATTAACATCTCACTCTGAGAGATAGAGACAGTATTAACGTCTCACTATGAGAGTTAGAGACAGTATTAACGTCTCACTCTGAGAGTTAGAGACAGTATTAACCCTCACTCTGAGAGTTAGAGACAGTATTAACGTCTCACTCTGAGAGTTAGAGACAGTATTAACGTCTCACTCTGAGAGATAGAGACAGTTTTAACGTCTCACTCTGAGAGTTAGAGACAGTTTTAACGTCTCACTCTGAGAGTTAGAGACAGTATTAACCCTCACTCTGAGAATTAGAGACAGTATTAACCCTCACTCTGAGAATTAGAGACAGTATTAACGCCTCACTCTGAGAGTTAGAGACAGGATTAACGTCTCACTCTGAGAATTAGAGACAGTATTAACGCCTCACTCTGAGAGTTAGAGACAGTATTAACGTCTCACTCTGAGAGTTATAGACAGTATTAACGCCTCACTCTGAGAGTTAGAGACAGTATTAACCCTCACTCTGAGAGTTAGAGACAGTATTAACGCCTCACTCTGAGAGTTAGAGACAGTATTAACCCTCAATCTGAGAGTTAGAGACAGTATTAACGTCTCACTCTGAGAGTTAGAGACAGTATTAACGCCTCACTCTGAGAGTTAGAGACAGTATTAAACCTCACTCTGAGAATTAGAGACAGTATTAACCCTCACTCTGAGAGTTAGAGACAGTATTAACGCCTCACTCTGAGAGTTAGAGACAGTATTAACCCTCACTCTGAGAATTAGAGACAGTATTAACGCCTCACTCTGAGAATTAGAGACAGTATTAACGTCTCACTCTGAGATTTAGAGACAGTATTAACGCCTCACTCTGAGAGTTAGAGACAGTATTAACCCTCACTCTGAGAATTAGAGACAGTATTAACCCTCACTCTGAGAGTTAGAGACAGTATTAACCCTCACTCTGAGAATTAGAGACAGTATTAACGTCTCACTCTGAGAGTTAGAGACAGTATTAACGCCTCACTCTGAGAGTTAGAGACAGTATTAACCCTCACTCTGAGAATTAGAGACAGTATTAACCCTCACTCTGAGAGTTAGAGACAGTATTAACGCCTCACTCTGAGAGTTAGAGACAGTATTAACCCTCACTCTGAGAATTAGAGACAGTATTAACGTCTCACTCTGAGAGTTAGAGACAGTATTAACGCCTCACTCTGAGAGTTAGAGACAGTATTAACCCTCACTCTGAGAATTAGAGACAGTATTAACGCCTCACTCTGAGAATTAGAGACAGTATTAACGTCTCACTCTGAGAGTTAGAGACAGTATTAACACCTCACTCTGAGAGTTAGAGACAGTATTAACGTCTCACTCTGAGAGTTAGAGACAGTATTAACCCTCACTCTGAGAGTTAGAAACAGTATTAACGTCTCACTCTGAGAGTTAGAGACAGTATTAACGTCTCACTCTGAGAGTTAGAGACAGTATTAACGCCTCACTCTGAGAGTTAGAGACAGTATTAACCCTCACTCTGAGAGTTAGAGACAGTATTAACGTCTCACTCTGAGAGTTAGAGACAGTATTAACGTCTCACTCTGAGAATTAGAGACAGTATTAACGTCTCACTCTGAGAATTAGAGACAGTATTAACGTCTCACTCTGAGAGTTAGAGACAGTATTAACCCTCACTCTGAGAGTTAGAGACAGTATTAATGTCTCACTCTGAGAGTTAGAGACAGTATTAACGTCTCACTCTGAGAGTTAGAGACAGTATTAACGTCTCACTCTGAGAGTTAGAGACAGTATTAACGTCTCACTCTGAGAATTAGAGACAGTATTATCGCCTCACTCTGAGAGTTAGAGACAGTATTAACGTCTCACTCTGAGAGTTCGAGACAGTATTAACGTCTCACTCTGAGAGTTGGAGACAGTGTTAACGTCTCACTCTGAGAGTTAGAGACAGTATTAATGTCTCACTCTGAGAGTTAGAGACAGTATTAATGTCTCACTCTGAGAGTTAGAGACAGTATTAACGCCTCACTCTGAGAGTTAGAGACAGTATTAACGTCTCACTCTGAGAGTTAGAGACAGTATTAACGTCTCACTCTGAGAGTTAGAGACAGTATTAACATCTCACTCTGAGAGTTAGAGACAGTATTAACATCTCACTCTGAGAGTTAGAGACAGTATTAACGTCTCACTCTGAGAGTTAGAGACAGTATTAATGTCTCACTCTGAGAGTTAGAGACAGTATTAACGTCTCACTCTGAGAATTAGAGACAGTATTAACCCTCACTCTGAGAGTTAGAGACAGTATTAACGTCACACTCTGAGAGATAGAGACAGTGTTAACATCTCACTCTGAGAGTTAGAGACAGTATTAACATCTCACTCTGAGAGATAGAGACAGTATTAACATCTCACTCTGAGAGTTAGAGACAGTATTAACGTCTCACTCTGAGAGTTAGAGACAGTATTAACATCTCACTCTGAGAGTTAGAGACAGTATTAACCCTCACTCTGAGAGTTAGAGACAGTATTAACCCTCACTCTGAGAGTTAGAGACAGTATTAACGTCTCACTCTGAGAGTTAGAGACAGTATTAACGTCTCACTCTGAGAGTTAGAGACAGTATTAACATCTCACTCTGAGAGTTAGAGACAGTATTAACATCTCACTCTGAGAGTTAGAGACAGTATTAACGTCTCACTCTGAGAGTTAGAGACAGTATTAATGTCTCACTCTGAGAGTTAGAGACAGTATTAACGTCTCACTCTGAGAATTAGAGACAGTATTAACCCTCACTCTGAGAGTTAGAGACAGTATTAACGTCACACTCTGAGAGATAGAGACAGTGTTAACATCTCACTCTGAGAGTTAGAGACAGTATTAACATCTCACTCTGAGAGATAGAGACAGTATTAACATCTCACTCTGAGAGTTAGAGACAGTATTAACGTCTCACTCTGAGAGTTAGAGACAGTATTAACATCTCACTCTGAGAGTTAGAGACAGTATTAACCCTCACTCTGAGAGTTAGAGACAGTATTAACCCTCACTCTGAGAGTTAGAGACAGTATTAACGCCTCACTCTGAGAGTTAGAGACAGTATTAACGTCTCACTCTGAGAGTTAGAGACAGTATTAACGTCTCACTCTGAGAATTAGAGACAGTATTAACGTCTCACTCTGAGAATTAGAGACAGTATTAACCCTCACTCTGAGAGTTAGAGACAGTATTAACGTCTCACTCTGAGAGTTAGAGACAGTATTAACGTCTCACTCTGAGAGTTAGAGACAGTATTAACGTCTCACTCTGAGAGTTAGAGACAGTATTAACCCTCACTCTGAGAGTTAGAGACAGTATTAACGTCTCACTCTGAGAGTTAGAGACAGTATTAACCCTCACTCTGAGAATTAGAGACAGTATTAACGCCTCACTCTGAGAATTAGAGACAGTATTAACGTCTCACTCTGAGAGTTAGAGACAGTATTAACATCTCACTCTGAGAGTTAGAGACAGTATTAACGCCTCGCTCTGAGAGTTAGAGACAGTATTAACCCTCACTCTGAGAGTTAGAGACAGTATTAACGTCTCACTCTGAGAGTTAGAGACAGTATTAACGCCTCGCTCTGAGAATTAGAGACAGTATTAACGCCTCGCTCTGAGAATTAGAGACAGTATTAACGCCTCGCTCTGAGAGTTAGAGACAGTATTAATGTCTCACTCTGAGAGTTGGAGACAGTATTAATGTCTCACTCTGAGAGTTGGAGACAGTATTAATGTCTCACTCTGAGAGTTAGAGACAGTATTAACGTCTCACTCTGAGAATTAGAGACAGTATTATCGCCTCACTCTGAGAGTTAGAGACAGTATTAACGTCTCACTCTGAGAGTTCGAGACAGTATTAACGTCTCACTCTGAGAGTTGGAGACAGTGTTAACGTCTCACTCTGAGAGTTAGAGACAGTATTAATGTCTCACTCTGAGAGTTAGAGACAGTATTAATGTCTCACTCTGAGAGTTAGAGACAGTATTAACGCCTCACTCTGAGAGTTAGAGACAGTATTAACGTCTCACTCTGAGAGTTAGAGACAGTATTAACGTCTCACTCTGAGAGTTAGAGACAGTATTAACATCTCACTCTGAGAGTTAGAGACAGTATTAACATCTCACTCTGAGAGTTAGAGACAGTATTAACGTCTCACTCTGAGAGTTAGAGACAGTATTAATGTCTCACTCTGAGAGTTAGAGACAGTATTAACGTCTCACTCTGAGAATTAGAGACAGTATTAACCCTCACTCTGAGAGTTAGAGACAGTATTAACGTCACACTCTGAGAGATAGAGACAGTGTTAACATCTCACTCTGAGAGTTAGAGACAGTATTAACATCTCACTCTGAGAGATAGAGACAGTATTAACATCTCACTCTGAGAGTTAGAGACAGTATTAACGTCTCACTCTGAGAGTTAGAGACAGTATTAACATCTCACTCTGAGAGTTAGAGACAGTATTAACCCTCACTCTGAGAGTTAGAGACAGTATTAACCCTCACTCTGAGAGTTAGAGACAGTATTAACGCCTCACTCTGAGAGTTAGAGACAGTATTAAAGTCTCACTCTGAGAGTTAGAGACAGTATTAACGTCTCACTCTGAGAATTAGAGACAGTATTAACGTCTCACTCTGAGAGTTAGAGACAGTATTAACGTCTCACTCTGAGAATTAGAGACAGTATTAACCCTCACTCTGAGAGTTAGAGACAGTATTAACGTCTCACTCTGAGAGTTAGAGACAGTATTAACGTCTCACTCTGAGAGTTAGAGACAGTATTAACGTCTCACTCTGAGAGTTAGAGACAGTATTAACGTCTCACTCTGAGAATTAGAGACAGTATTATCGCCTCACTCTGAGAGTTAGAGACAGTATTATCGCCTCACTCTGAGAGTTAGAGACAGTATTAACGTCTCACTCTGAGAGTTAGAGACAGTATTAACGTCTCACTCTGAGAGTTGGAGACAGTGTTAACGTCTCACTCTGAGAGTTAGAGACAGTATTAATGTCTCACTCTGAGAATTAGAGACAGTATTAACGTCTCACTCTGAGAGTTGGAGACAGTATTAACATCTCACTCTGAGAGTTAGAGACAGTATTAACGTCTCACTCTGAGAGTTAGAGACATTATTAACATCTCACTCTGAGAGTTAGAGACAGTGTTAACGTCTCACTCTGAGAGTTAGAGACAGTATTAACATCTCACTCTGAGAATTAGAGACAGTATTAACCCTCACTCTGAGAGTTCGAGCCGGTGATATGAGTTGACCTGATTTCAGAGGTGATCTCATCATCGACATGTCCTCATATTAGTTTGGGCCTCAGCTGGAGTATTGTTTCCAATTCTGGCCATCAAGCTTTAGGAAGGATGTCAAGGCCATAGAGAGAGTGTAGAGGAGATTTCCTGGAAAGTTTCCAGGGATGAGGAACTTCAGTTATGTAGACAGACTGGAGAACCTGGGTTTATTCTCATTCGAGCAGAGAAAGTTAAGTTGTGATTCAATGGAGGTGTCCAAAATCTTGAAGGGCTTTTATCGAGTAAACGTTCTTGATCAGTGTGTATCCAGCACAATGAGGAAGGATGCAGTACTGGATCTAGTTCTGGGGAATGAAATGGGACAAGTGGCAGGTATTCCTTCGGGGGAGCATTGGGGGAACAGTGATCATAATATAATTAGGTTTAGAACAGTTATCGAAAAGGAAAAGGCCCAATCGAGTGTAAAAATACTTAACTCGATTTGATAATTAGGGAGATAGGTCGCGTCCTCTGCAGTCGCGACTGAGAGCCCAGGGGGGTGTATTGCCTACCTGGTGCAAGGTTAAAGGACATCTCAGAGCAGCTGGAGAGGAAGTTGGGAAGGGAGGGGGAAGATCCAGGTGTTGTGGTCCATATTGGGACCAACGACATCAGGAAGAAAAGGGAGGAGGTCCTGCTAAGTGAATATCAGAAATTAGGAACTAAATTTAAAAAGCAGGACCTCACCGGTGGTAATCTCAGGATTACTACCCGAGTCACGTGCTAATTGGCGTAGGGATAGGCAGATCAGAAGGGTGAATGGGTGGATGAAAGACTGGTGTGGGAAGGAGGGGTTCCATGGGTCACTGACACCAGTACCGGGACAGGAAGGAGCTCTACCACTGGGACAGGCTCCACCTGAACCGGAATGGGACCAGATTCCCAGCGGAAAGGATAAATAGGGCTGTGGAGAAGGGAGGGATCTGGTGAAAATAAAATAAGTCTGAAGATAAAAGAAATAGGAGATGAGAGTAAAGGTCAGACCAAGGCAAGGAATACAGTCATGGAACATGACTATTAAAAATCAAGTGAGGGGAACAATGATTAAAAACAAATTAAATTGCCTGTACAGCAATGTGCACAGCATCCGAAACAAAACGGGAGAACGGGAGGCAGAAGTAATCGGGATAACTGAAACATGGAGTGGCAGTTAAACGTTGCCATGTAACGACTTCAGAAAGGATAGGGAAGGAAGGAGTGGGGGTGGGGTAGCTGTACTAATTTGAGCGAACATAATTACAATAGAAAAAAGGGACACACGTAACATTAGGATAGAAACAGAATCCAGATGAGAATAAGAAGGGAATTTCTTTTATTCGTTCATGGGATGTGGGCGTCGCTGGCGGGGCCGGCATTTATTGCCCATCCCTAATTGCCCCTTGAGAAGGTGGTGGTGAGCCGCCTTCTTGAACCGCTGCAGTCCGTGTGGTGACGGTTCTCCCACAGTGCTGTTAGGAAGGGAGTTAATCGATCAGGTTAATAGGGATATTCTACAGACCACCTAATAGTGGAAGGGAAGTGAAGGATGAACTATGAAGACAAATCTATGAAATGAGTAAAAGACATCAAATAATAATCATGGGAGATTTCAACTACCCTCAAATAAACTGGCAAGAAAAGGTAGGAAAAGGGGAAAGGGGAATGGGGTTTTTACAATGTGTACAGGACTCCTTTCTTACCCAGAATGTGAGAAGCCCAATGAGAGAGGAATCACTGCTGGATCCAGTAATGGGAAATGAACCAGAACAGATCAGAGAAGTAAGCATTGGGAACAGCTAGGCAATAGCGATCACAACACAATAAGGTTTAAAATAATGATTGAGAAAGACTTAAGTAAGACAAAGACCAAAGTAATAGGTTGTTAAAAAAAGTTAATTTTGAGGGGATGGAAATGGAAACAGGGAAGATAAATTGGGAAAAATTTTTTGACAAACAGCAGTGGGAAACATTTAAACGGGTGATCAATAGAGTCCAGGAGAAATATATCCCACTAAAAGCAGGAACAAACTCGCCAGTAATGATACACCATGGATGGATAAAGAGATAAGGGTAAAATTGAAACTAAAGAAAAAGGCACACACTGAGTACATGGACAGTAAAGGAGAGGAGGACAAAAGGGAACAGAGAGGTTAGGGAAGAAGTTTAAAAAAGAATAATTAGGAAGGCAAAGAGAAACTAGGAAATTAAATAATCAAGGAATATAAAAAGAAATAGTGAAGTATTCTACAGACACACAAATAACAAAAGAAAAATCAGGATAGGGATAGGGATAGGGAAAGGGAAAGGGAAAAGGATAGGGATAGGGATAGGGAAAGGGAAAGGGATAGGGAAAGGGATAGGGAAAGGGATAGGGAATGGGATAGGGAAAGGGATAGGGAAAGGGAAAGGGATAGGGGTAGGGATAGGGAAAGGGATAGGGATAGGGAAAGGGAAAGGGAAAGGGATAGGGATAGGGAAAGGGATAGGGAAAGGGATAGGGAAAGGGAAAGGGATAGGGAAAGGGATAGGGATAGGGAAAGGGATAGGGGTAGGGATAGGGAAAGGGATAGGGATAGGGAAAGGGATAGGGAAAGGGATAGGGATAGGGATAGGGAAAGGGAAAGGGAAAGGGATAGGGATAGGGAAAGGGATAGGGATAGGGAAAGGGATAGGGATAGGGATAGGGAAAGGGAAAGGGATAGGGATAGGGAAAGGGATAGGGATAGGGATAGGGAAAGGGATAGGGATAGGGATAGGGATAGGGATAGGGAAAGGGAAAGGGATAGGGATAGGGAAAGGGATAGGGAAAGGGATAGGGATAGGGAAAGGGAAAGGGAAAGGGATAGGGATAGGGAAAGGGAAAGGGAAAGAGATAGGGATAGGGAAAGGGATAGGGATAGGGCCACTAAGGGATAGGGATAGGGATAGAGATAGGGATAGGGATAGAGATAGGGCCACTAAGGGATAGGGATAGGGATAGGGAAAGGGATAGGGATAGGGATAGGGATAGGGATAGGGAAAGGGATAGGGATAGAGATAGGGATAGGGATAGGGATAGGGAAAGGGATAGGGATAGGGATAGGGATAGGGAAAGGGATAGGGATAGAGATAGGGATAGGGATAGGGAAAGGGATAGGGAAAGGGAAAGGGCCACTAAGGGATACACACGATAAACTCTCAGGTAATGACGGCGAAATGGCAGAAACATTGAATAGTTACTTTGCCTCAGTATTTACCAGGGAGACTAACATGGTGGGCAGGAGATTCGAAGAAGAAGAGATCAAAAAAGATATAAAGACATTTAAGATAGAAAGGGGTAGATAATTGATAAACTAATCAAACTTAGAGAGGATAAAACCCCTGGTCCAGATGGATTTCAATTAGCTTAACGTCGGTAGGAAAGATAATGGAATCTTTACTCACAGATGTAATAGAAAAACATCTGGAAACTGAAAATATAATAAATAGTCAGCACAGATTTCAGAAGGGAAGGTCATGCTTGACCAAACTTATTGAATTCTTTGAAGTAACAGAAAGTGTAGATAAGGGTAATGCAGGAGATGTAATATATTTAGATTTCCAAAAGGCCTTTGATAAGGTGCCGCATTGCAGGCTCTTGACTACAGTCAGAGCATGTGAGTCAGGAGACAATTAGCAGAATGGATAGCAAGCTGGATACAGAACAGAAAACAGGGAGTAGGGATTAAAGGAAGTTACTCAGACTGGCGGGACGGTGGCATGTGGTGTTCCACAGGGATCGGTGCTGGGACCACTGTTGTTCACCATTTACACAAACAATTTGGACTCAGGAATCAGAAGTACAATTTCAAAATTTGCGGATGACACGAAATTTTTAATACTGAGGAGGGACTGTGACAAAATACAGGAAGACTCTAATAAACGTCCAGAATGGGCATGTAATTAGCAAATGAATTTCAATATAGATAAGTGTGAGGTGGTACATTTTGGTAGGAAGAATAAGGAGGCCACATACTGCTCGGATAATAAGAGTCTGAATAGGGTAGAGGATCAGAGGGATCTGGGGGGACAGATACACAAATCACTAAAAGTAGTGACGCAGGTTAATAAGGTCATAAAAAAACCAAACCAAGCACTGGGGTCATTTCTAGAGGGATAGAATTGAAAAGCAGAGAAGTTATGTTAAACTTGTATAGAACCTTGGTTAGACCACACTTGGAGTACTGTGAACAGTTCTGGTCTCCATATTATAAAAAGGATATAGAGGCACTGGAGAAGGTGCAAAAAAGATTTACTAGGATGATACCAGAACTGAGAGGTTATACCTATCAGGAAAGACTGAACAGGTTTGGGGCTCTTTTCTCTAGAAAAGAGAAGACTGAGGGGTGACCTGATTGAGGTCTTTAATATAATGAAAGGGTTTGATAGGGTAGACGTAGAGAAGATGTTTCCACTTGTGGGGGAGACCAGAACTAGGGGGTCATTAATATAAGATAGTCAATAATAAATCCAATCGGGAATTCAGGAGAAACTTCTTTACCCAGAGAGTGGTGAGAATGTGGAACTCACTACCACAAGGAGTAGTTGAGGTGAATAGAGGAGAGGCATTTAAGGGGAAGCTGGATAAACACATGAGGGGGAAAGGATTAGAAGGGTATGCTGATAGGGTGAGATGAAGAGAGGAGGGGAGGAGGCTCGTGGGAGCATGAAGACCAGCATGGACCAGTTGGGCCGAATGGCCTGTTTCTGTGCTGTAAATTCTATGTAATTTCTGTGTCCGGCCGACAGGGTATGTCCTGGAACGGAAGAAGAGGCAGAGTTATCGGTGGATGAGGCTGAACTTCGACCTGTGGAAGGACACCACGTAACCAGGCGAAGCGAATGATTGAAGGTGTTCTCTACGAGATGCGCTCTACGCCGTCAACTCGATCGGCATGTCACGGCACAGCTCCGCCTCCAAACCCTTCGTACCAATCGGTGTGTGGCTACCCAGAGGAGGTGGGGGGGGGGGGGTCCGAGACCCCTAGAGAGGGGGTGGGAGCTGGAGGGAGGGCTGAGACCCCCTAGAGAGGGGGTGGGAGCAGAGTGAGATTGGGGGGGGGGGTCCGAGACCCCTAGAGAGGGGGGTGGGAGCTGGAGGGAGGGCTGAGATCCCTCGAGAGGGGGTGGAGCTGGAGGGAGGGCTGAGACCCCTAGAGAGGGGGTGGGAGCTGGAGGGAGGGCTGAGATCCCTAGAGAGGGGGTGGGAGCTGGAGGGAGGGCTGAGACCCCTAGAGAGGGGGTGGGGAGCTGGAGGGGAGGGCTGAGACCCCTAGAGAGGGGGTGGGAGCAGAGTGAGATTGGGGGGGGGGTCCGAGACCCCTAGAGAGGGGGTGGGAGCAGAGTGAGATGGGGGGGGGGGTCCAAGACCCCTAGAGAGGGGGGTGGGAGCTGGAGGGAGGGCTGAGACCTCGAGAGAGGGGGTGGGAGCTGGAGGGAGGGCTGAGACCTCTAGAGAGGGGTGGGAGCAGAGTGAGGTGGGGTGGGGGGTGCCTAGACCCCTCCAGAGAGGAGATGGGAGCCGAGGGGGGACCCAAGGACACTCCAGAGAGAGGGTGGGACAGGGGGTGAGACCCCAGAAAGTGGGGGGGAATGGGGTAGTGTGGAGCCACAGAGAGTGATATCTGTGGACTGACTGGTGTCCTCTCAGTCCCTCTCAGGGAGATATCTGTACACTGACTGGTGTCTCTCAGTCCCCTCTCCCTCAGGGGAGATATCTGTACACTGACTGGTGTCTCTCAGTCCCTCTCTCTCAGGGTGATATCTGTACACTGACTGGTGTCTCTCAGTCCCTCTCAGGGAGATATCTGTACACTGACTGGTGTCTCTCAGTCCCTCTCTCTCAGGGAGATATCTGTACACTGACTGGTGTCTCTCAGTCCCTCTCTCTCAGGGAGATATCTGTACACTGACTGGTGTCTCTCAGTCCCTCTCTCTCAGGGAGATATCTGTAGACTGACTGGTGTCTCTCAGTCCCTCTCTCTCAGGGAGATATCTGTACACTGACTGGTGTCTCTCAGTCCCTCTCCCTCGGAGATATCTGTACACTGACTGGTGTCTCTCAGTCCCCCTCTCTCTCAGGGAGATATCTGTTACACTGACTGGTGGTCTCTCAGCCCCTCTCTCTCAGGGAGATATCTGTACACTGACTGGTGTCTCTCAGTCCCCCTCTCTCTCAGGGAGATATCTGTACGCTGACTGGTGTCTCTCAGTTCCTCTCTCAGGGAGATAATCTGTACACTGACTGGTGTCCTCTCAGACCCTCTCTCTCAGGGAGATATCTGTACACTGACTGGTGTCTCTCAGTCCCCTCTCTCTCAGGGAGATATCTGTACACTGACTGGTGCCTCTCAGTCCCTCTCTCTCAGGGAGATATCTGTACACTGACTGGTGTCCTCTCAGTCCCTCTCTCAGGGAGATATCTGTACACTGACTGGTGTCTCTCAGTCCCCTCTCTCTCAGGGAGATATCTGTACACTGACTGGTGTCTCTCAGTCCCCCTCTCTCAGGGAGATATCTGTACACTGACTGGTGTCCTCTCAGTCCCCTCTCTCTCAGGGAGATATCTGTACACTGACTGGTGTCTCTTAGTCCCCTCTCTCCCTCAGGGAGATATCTGTACACTGACTGGTGTCTCTCAGTCCCCCTCCCTCAGGGAGATATCTGTACACTGACTGGTGTCTCTCAGTCCCTCTCTCTCAGGGAGATATCTGTACACTGACTGGTGTCTCTCAGTCCCCCTCTCTCTCAGGGAGATATCTGTACACTGACTGGTGTCTCTCAGTCCCTCTCTCTCAGGGAGATATCTGTACACTGACTGGTGTCTCTCAGTCCCTCTCCCTCAGGGAGATATCTGTACACTGACTGGTGTCTCTCCAGTCCCCTCTCTCTCAGGGAGATATCTGTGCACTGACTGGTGTCTCTCAGTCCCCCTCTCTCTCAGGGGAGATATCTGTACACTGACTGGTGTCTCTCAGTCCCTCTCTCTCAGGGAGATATCTGTGCACTGACTGGTGTCTCTCAGTCCCCTCTCTTCTTAGGGGAGATATCTGTACACTGACTGGTGTCTCTCAGTCCCCCTCTCTCAGGGAGATATCTGTACACTGACTGGTGTCTCTCAGTCCCTCTCTCTCAGGGAGATATCTGTACACTGACTGGTGTCTCTCAGTCCCCTCTCTCTCAGGGAGATATCTGTACACTGACTGGTGTCTCTCAGTCCCCTCTCTCATCAGGGAGATATCTGTACACTGACTGGTGTCTCTCAGTCCCCCTCTCTCAGGGAGATATCTGTACACTGACTGGTGTCTCTCAGTCCCTCTCTCTCAGGGAGATATCTGTACACTGACTGGTGTCTCTCAATCCCTCTCTCTCAGCGAGATATCCTGTACACTGACTGGTATCTCTCAGTCCCCTCTCTCTCAGCGAGATATCTGTACACTGACTGGTATCTCTCAGTCCCTCTCTCTCAGGGAGATATCTGTACACTGACTGGTGTCTCTCAGTCCTCCTCTCTCTCAGGGTGATATCTGTACACTGACTGGTGTCTCTCAGTCTCTCTCTCTCAGGGAGATATCTGTACACTGACTGGTGTCTCTCAGTCCCTCTCTCTCAGGGAGATATCTGTACACTGACTGGTGTCTCTCAGTCCCCCCTCTCTCAGGGAGATATCTGTACACTGACTGGTGTCTCTCAGTGCCTCTCTCTCAGGGAGATATCTGTACACTGACTGGTGTCTCTCAGTCCCCCCTCTCTCAGGGAGATATCTGTACACTGACTGGTGTCTCTCAGTCCCTCTCTCTCAGGGAGATATCTGTACACTGACTGGTGTCTCTCAGTCCCTCTCTCTCAGGGAGATATCTGTACACTGACTGGTGTCTCTCAGTCCCCTCTCTCTCAGGGAGATATCTGTACACTGACTGGTGTCTCTCAGTCCCTCTCTCTCAGGGAGATATCTGTACACTGACTGGTGTCTCTCAGTGCCTCTCTCTCAGGGTGATATCTGTACACTGACTGGTGTCTCTCAGTCCCTCTCTCTCAGGGGAGATATCTGTACACTGACTGGTGTCTCTCAGTCCCCTCTCTCTCAGGGAGATATCTGTACACTGACTGGTGTCTCTCAGTCCCCCCTCTCTCAGGGAGATATCTGTACACTGACGGGTGTCTCTCAGTCCCCTCTCTCTCAGGGTGATATCTGTACACTGACTGGTGTCCTCTCAGTCCCCTCTCTCTCAGGGTGATATCTGTACACTGACTGGTGTCTCTCAGTCCCCTCTCTCTCAGGGAGATATCTGTACACTGACTGGTGTCTCTCAGTCCCCCTCTCTCAGGGAGATATCTGTACACTGACTGGTGTCTCTCAGGTCCCTCTCTCTCAGGGAGTGATATCTGTACACTGACTGGTGTCCTCTCAGTCCCTCTCTCTCAGGGAGATATCTGTACACTGACTGGTGTCTCTCAGTCCCTCTCTCTCAGGGAGATATCTGTACACTGACTGGTGTCTCTCAGTCCCTCTCTCTCAGGGAGATATCTGTACACTGACTGGTATCTCTCAGTCTCCTCTCTCTCAGGGAGATATCTGTACACTGACTGGTGTCTCTCAGTCCCTCTCCCTCGGAGATATCTGTACACTGACTGGTGTCTCTCAGTCCCCTCTCTCAGGGAGATATCTGTACACTGACTGGTGTCTCTCAGTCCCTCTCTCAGGGAGATATCTGTACACTGACTGGTGTCTCTCAGGTCCCTCTCTCTCAGGGAGATATCTGTACACTGACTGGTGTCTCCTCAGTCCCCTCTCTCCCTCAGGGAGATATCTGTACACTGACTGGTGTCTCTCAGTCCCCTCTCTCCCTCAGGGAGATATCTGTACACTGACTGGTGTCTCTCAGTCCCTCTCTCCCTCAGGGAGATATCTGTACACTGACTGGTGTCTCTCAGTCCCTCTCCCTCGGGAGATATCTGTACACTGACTGGTGGTCTCTCAGTCCCCTCTCTCTCAGGGTGATATCTGTACACTGACTGGGTGTCTCTCAGTCCCTCTCTCTCAGGGTGATATCTGTACACTGACTGGTGTCTCTCAGTCCCCCTCTCTCAGGGAGATATCTGTACACTGACTGGTGTCTCTCAGTGCCTCTCTCTCAGGGAGATATCTGTACACTGACTGGTGTCTCTCAGTCCCTCTCTCTCAGGGAGATATCTGTACATTGACTGGTGTCTCTCAGTCCCCTCTCTCTCAGGGAGATATCTGTACACTGACTGGTGTCTCTCAGTCCCCTCTCTATCAGGGAGGATATCTGTACACTGACTGGTGTCTCTCAGTCCCTCTCTCTCAGGGAGATATCTGTACACTGACTGGTGTCTCTCAGTCCCTCTCTCTCAGGGAGATATCTGTACGCTGACTGGTGTCTCTCAGTCCCTCTCCTCCCTCAGGGAGATATCTGTACACTGACTGGTGTCTCTCAGTCCCTCTCTCCCTCAGGGAGATATCTGTACACTGACTGGTGTCTCTCAGTCCCTCTCCCTCGGAGATATCTGTACACTGACTGGTGTCTCTCAGTCCCCTCTCTCTCAGGGTGATATCTGTACACTGACTGGTGTCTCTCAGTCCCCCTCTCTCAGGGAGATATCTGTACACTGACTGGTGTCTCTCAGTCCCCTCTCTCTCAGGGTGATATCTGTCCACTGGACTGGTGTCTCTCAGTCCCTCTCTCTCAGGGAGATATCTGTACACTGACTGGTGTCTCTCAGTCCCTCTCTCTCAGGGAGATATCTGTACACTGACTGGTGTCTCTCAGTCCCTCTCTCTCAGGGAGATATCTGTACACTGACTGGTGTCTCTTAGTGCCTCTCTCTCAGGGAGATATCTGTACACTGACTGGTGTCTCTCAGTCCCTCTCTCTCAGGGAGATATCTGTACACTTGACTGGTGTCCTCTCAGTGCCTCTCTCTCAGGGAGATATCTGTACACTGACTGGTGTCTCTCAGTGCCTCTCTCTCAGGGAGATATCTGTACACTGACTGGTGTCTCTCAGTCCTCTCTCTCAGGGAGATATCTGTACACTGACTGGTGTCTCTCAGTCCCCTCTCTCTCAGGGAGATATCTGTACATTGACTGGTGTCTCTCAGTCCCCTCTCTCTCAGGGAGATATCTGTACACTGACTGGTGTCTCTCAGTCCCTCTCTCTCAGGGAGATATCTGTACACTGACTGGTGTCCTCTCAGTCCCTCTCTCTCAGGGAGATATCTGTACACTGACTGGTGTCTCTCAGTGCCGGTTTCCTGAGGGAATAGCCAGGATTCCCTGTCGGATGAGCTGACTGACGGCCGACTCAACCCTTGTATGGTTCTGATGGTCTCCTTCTCCTAGCTCCCACTAGTAAACCCCACTCACCTGACGGTGGACGATGTGAGTGACACAACCATTAGCCTGAAGTGGAGAACCCCAGAGAAGGTGGAGCTGCCGGCATCGATGGATACCTGGTGGAATACTGCAAGGAGGGATGTGAGTATCTGCACACTTCACCCTACCCGCTGTGTACACACTCACACACTGCTCACTATCAGACGGTGGGGGTATCGTGCAGGTCTGTGTACACACACTGCCTCACTATCAGACGGGGAGGTATTGTGCGGGTCTGGTGTGCACTCACTGCTCACTCTCAGACGGGGAGCTATTGTGCGGGGTCTGTGTACACTCACTGCTCACTCTCAGACGGGGAGGTATTGTGCGGGTTCTGTGGTACACTCACTGCTCACTCTCAGACGGGGAGCTATTGTGCGGGTCTGTGTACACTCCACTGCTCACTCTCAGACGGGGGAGCTATTGTGCGGGTCTGTGTACACTCACTGCTCACTATCAGACGGGGAGGTATCGTGCGGGTCTGTGTGCACACACTGCTCACTATCAGACGGGGAGCTATTGTGCGGGTCTGTGTACACTCACTGCTCACTCTCAGACGGGGAGCTATTGTGCGGGTCTGTGTACACTCACTGCTCACTATCAGACGGTGGGGTATCGTGCAGGTCTGTGTGCACTCACAGCTCACTATCCAGACGGGGAGGTATTGTGCGGGTCTGTGTACACTCACAGCTCACTATCAGACGGGGAGGTATTGTGCGGGTCTGTGTACACTCACTGCTCACTATCAGACGGGGAGGTATTGTGCGGGTCTGTGTACACTCACTGCTCACTATCAGAACGGGGAGGTATTGTACGGGTCTGTGTACACTCACTGCTCACTATCAGACGGGGAGGTATTGTGCGGGTCTGTGTACACACACTGCTCACTATCAGACGGGGAGGTATTGTGTGCGGGTCCTGTGTACACACACTGCTCACTATCAGACGGGGAGGTATTGTGCGGGTCTGTGTACACTGACTGCTCACTATCAGACGGGGAGGTATTGTGCAGGTCTGTGTACACTCACTGCTCACTCTCAGGCTGGGTGTTAATGTTGGATTGTTTTACTCTGTATTGATTGCCAGCTTTGACTGGGCCTGCAGTGGGTACAGGACAGTGTACTCAGACAGTGACGGCCTCCCTGTCAATGTTCAGATGCAGTGTGATTGACAGTGACTGTCGATAGTGACAGACGTCAGACAAGTCCCCCAGCTATTCACACAGGTGTAAATAATCGCACCCTGCAGTTTGTGTTAATTTTACACATCTATTTGTAATCATGATGCAATGATGCGACATAAACAAACAGCAGCAATACACACCATCACACGCTCCAGGGTTCGTTTACAGCCCAGCCGCTGTCATTCTCACTAAACATCTTTTTCTCTCTCTCTCTCTGGATGACTTTCCCTGTGAGCTGTTCTCTCTGTCTCTTTCTGTGCCTCATTCTCCATTTTCTCACTCTCTATGTTTATGCCTCCCCACGTCTCCATCTTTCTAACTCTCCCCCACGTCTCCATCTTTCTAACTCTCCCCCACGTCTCCATCTTTCTAACTCTCCCCACGTCTCCATCTTTCTAACTCTCCCCACTGTCTCCATCTTTCTAACTCTCCCCCACTGTCTCCATCTTTCTAACTCTCCCCACGTCTCCATCTTTCTAACTCTCCCCACGTCCTCCATCTTTCTAACTCTCCCCACTGTCTCCATCTTTCTAACTCTCCCCACTGTCTCCATCTTTCTAACTCTCCCCACGTCTCCATCTTTCTAACTCTCCCCACTGTCTCCATCTTTCTAACTCTCCCCACTGTCTCCATCTTTCTAACTCTCCCCACGTCTCCATCTTTCTAACTCTCCCCACGTCTCCATCTTTCTAAACTCTCCCCACTGTCTCCATCTTTCTAACTCTCCCCACGTCTCCATCTTTCTAACTCTCCCCACGTCCTCCATCTTTCTAACTCTCCCCACGTCTCCATCTTTCTAACTCTCCCCTCGTCTCCCATCTTTCTAACTCTCCCCACTGTCTCCATCTTTCTAACTCTCCCCACTGTCTCCATCTTCTAACTCTCCCCACGTCTCCATCTTTCTAACTCTCCCCACGTCTCCATCTTTCTAACTCTCCCCACTGTCTCCATCTTTCTAACTCTCCCCACGTCTCCATCTTTCTAACTCTCCCCACTGTCTCCATCTTTCTAACTCTCCCCACGTCTCCATCTTTCTAACTCTCCCACGTCTCCATCTTTCTAACTCTCCCCACTGTCTCCATCTTTCTAACTCTCCCCACTGTCTCCATCTTTCTAACTCTCCCCACTGTCTCCATCTTTCTAACTCTCCCCACGTCTCCATCTTTCTAACTCTCCCCACTGTCTCCATCTTTCTAACTCTCCCCACTGTCTCCATCTTTCTAACTCTCCCCACGTCTCCATCTTTCTAACTCTCCCCCACGTCTCCATCTTTCTAACTCTCCCCACTGTCTCTATCTTTCTAACTCTCCCCACGTCTCCATCTTTCTAACTCTCCCCACGTCTCCATCTTTCTAACTCTCCCCACGTCTCCATCTTTCTAACTCTCCCCACTGTCTCCATCTTTCTAACTCTCCCCACGTCTCCATCTTTCTAACTCTCCCCACTGTCTCCATCTTTCTAACTCTCCCCCACGTCTCCATCTTTCTAACTCTCCCCACGTCTCCATCTTTCTAACTCTCCCCACGTCTCCATCTTTCTAACTCCTCCCCCACGTCTCCATCTTTCTAACTCTCCCCACTGTCTCCATCTTTCTAACTCTCCCCACGTCTCCATCCTTTCTAACTCTCCCCACTGTCTCCATCTTTCTAACTCTCCCCACGTCTCCATCTTTCTAACTCTCCCCACTGTCTCCATCTTTCTAACTCTCCCCACGTCTCCATCTTTCTAACTCTCCCCACGTCTCCATCTTTCTAACTCTCCCCACTGTCTCTATCTTTCTAACTCTCCCCACTGTCTCCATCTTTCTAACTCTCCCCACGTCCTCCATCTTTCTAACTCTCCCCCCACGTCTCCATCTTTCTAACTCTCTCCCCACGTCTCCATCTTTCTAACTCTCCCCACGTCTCCATCTTTCTAACTCTCCCCACGTCTCCATCTTTCTAACTCTCCCCACTGTCTCCATCTTTCTAACTCTCCCCCACTGTCTCCATCTTTCTAACTCTCCCCACTGTCTCCATCTTTCTAACTCTCCCCACTGTCTCCATCTTTCTAACTCTCCCCACTGTCTCCATCTTTCTAAACTCTCCCCCACTGTCCTCCATCTTTCTAACTCTCCCCACTGTCTCCATCTTTCTAACTCTCCCCACTGTCTCCATCTTTCTAACTCTCCCCACTGTCTCCCATCTTTCTAACTCTCCCCCACTGTCTCCATCTTCTAACTCTCCCCACTGTCTCCATCTTTCTAACTCTCCCCACTGTCTCCATCTTTCTAACTCTCCCCACTGTCTCCATCTTTCTAACTCTCCCCACTGTCCTCCATCTTTCTAACTCTCCCACTGTCTCCATCTTCTAACTCTCCCCCACTGTCTCCATCTTTCTAACTCTCCCCATGTCTCCATCTTTCTAACTCTCCCCACTGTCTCCATCTTTCTAACTCTCCCCACTGTCTCCATCTTTCTAACTCTCCCCCACTGTCTCCATCTTTCTAACTCTCCCCACGTCTCCATCTTTCTAACTCTCCCCCACGTCCCTCCATCTTTCTAACTCTCCCCACTGTCTCCATCTTTCTAACTCTCCCCACTGTCTCTATCTCACTCCCTCTCCATATGTCTCCATTTCTCAAACTTTCTCCCCTCTCCCTCTGTCTCAATCCTTCCACTCTATGTCTCCGTCTCTCTCACCTCCCTCTCCTGTGTGTGTGTGTGTCTCTCCCCTCTATGTCTCTCCATGTCCCACTCCCCCTCTCTGTGTATCCTTCCCGTCTCCCCCCTCTCTATCTCCCCCCTCTCCCCCTCTCTGTGTATCCTTCTGTCTCCCCCTCTCTCTATCTCCCCCCTCTCTCCCTATCTCTCCCTCCCCTCTCTCCCCCTCTCTGTGTATCCTTCTGTCTCCCCCTCTCTCTATCTCCCCCCCTCTCTCCCTATCTGTCTCCCTCCCCTCTCTCCCCCTCTCTGTGTATCCTTCTGTTCTCCCCCTCTCTCTGTCTCCCCCCTCTCTCCCTATCTGTCCTCCCCCCTCTCTCTCCCCCCTCTCCCCCTCTCTCTCCCCCCTCTCCCCCTTTCTGTGTATCCTTCTGTCTTCCCCTCTCTCTGTCTCCCCCTCTCTCTCACCTCCCCCCCTTCCCCCTTCCATCCTTCTTTCTCTCTCTCCCCCCCTTCCGTCTCTCTCTCTCTCATTCTCTCTCTCCCCTCGAACTCTTCTCTCTTTCCCTCCCTCTCTCTTTCCCTCCCTCTCACTCCCCCTCTCTGTCACTCCCCCTCTCTGTCACTCCCCCTCTGTTCTCTCTCTCCCCCTCCCCACCCTCCCACTCATTCTCTCTCTCTTTCCGCCCTCCCTCTCCCTCTCCATCTCCCTCTCTCACTCCCCCTCTCTCTCTCTCCCCGCTCCTTCTCTTCCTCTCCCTCCCTCTTCCCCTCTCCCCCCTCTCTCCCTCTCTCTCTCACTCTTCCCCTCTCCCCCTCCTCTCTCTCTCTCTCCCACTCTTCCCCTCTCCCCTCCTCTCTCTCTCCCTCACTCCCCTCTATCACACTCTTTCTCTCCCCTCCTCCCTCCCCTCCCCTCTCCCCTCCCCTCCCCTCCCCTCCCCTCTCCCCTCCCCTCCCCTCTCCCCTCCCCTCTTCCCCTCCCCTCCCCTCTCCCCTCTCCCCTCCTCGTCTCTCTCTCCCACTCTTCCCCTCTCCCCTCCTCTCTCTCTCCCTCACCTCCCTCTATCACACTCTTTTCTCCCCTCCTCCCTCCCTCCCTCCCCTCTCCCTCCCCTCGCCCCTCCCCTCTCCCCTCCCCACCCCTCTCCCCTCCCCTCTCCCCTCCCCTCCCTCTCCCCTCTCGCCCTCCCCTCTCCTCTCTCTCTCCCTCACTCTCGCCCTCTATCAACACTCTTTCTCCCCTCCTCCCTCCCTCTCTCTCACTCTTCCCCTCTCCCCTCCCCCCTCCTCTCCTCTCTCTCCTCACCACCTTCTCTCTCTCTCTCTCCCACCCCTCTTCCCTCTATCTCACTCTCTCTCCCTCCCTCCCTCTCTCTCACTCTTTCCCTCTCCCACCCTCTCTCCCCCTCTCTCCCTCACTCTCAGCCTCTATCTCACTCTTCTCTCCCCTCCTCCCTCCCTCTCTCTCACTCTTCCCCTCTCCTCTCCCTCCCCACCTCCTCTCCTCTCGTCCTCTCCTCCTCTCTCTCTCCACCCTCTCTCCCTCTATCTCACTCTCCTCTCCCTCCCTCCTCACTCTCACCCTCCCTCTCCCCTCCTCCCTCCCTCTCACTCTTCCCCTCTCACCTCCTCCCTCTCTCTCACTCTTCCCCTCTCACTCCCTCCCTCCCTCTCACTCTTCCCCTCCTCCCTCTCTCCCTCCCTCTCACTCTTCCCCTCCTCCCTCTCTCCCTCCCTCTCACTCTTCCCCTCCTCCCTCTCTCTCACTCTTCCCCACTCCCCTCCTCCCTCTCTCTCACTCTTCTCTCCCTCGCTCCCCCTCTCTCACTCTTCCCCTCTCCCCTCCTCCCTCTCTCTCACTCTTCCCCTCTCACTCCCTCCCTCCCTCTCACTCTTCCCCTCCTCCCTCTCTCCCTCCCTCTCACTCTTCCCCTCCTCCCTCTCTCTCACTCTTCCCCTCTCCCCTCCTCCCTCTCTCTCACTCTTCTCTCCCTCCCTCCCCCTCTCTCACTCTTCCCCTCTCCCCTCCTCCCTCTCTCTCACTCTTCCCCTCTCACTCCCTCCCTCCCTCTCACTCTTCCCCTCTCACTCCCTCCCTCCCTCTCACTCTTCCCCTCTCACTCCCTCCCTCCCTCTCACTCTTCCCCTCCTCCCTCTCTCCCTCCCTCTCACTCTTCCCCTCCTCCCTCTCTCTCACTCTTCCCCTCTCCCCTCCTCCCTCTCTCTCACTCTTCTCTCCCTCCCTCCCCCTCTCTCACTCTTCCCCTCTCCCCTCCTCTCTCTCTCTCTCACTCTCTCCCTCTCTCTCTCTCTCACTCTCTCACTCTTCCCCTCTCCCCTCCTCTCTCTCTCTCCCCTCACTCTCCTCTCTCTCTCCCACCCTCTCTCCCTCTCTCTCTCTCTCCCACCCTCTCTCCCTCTATCTCACTCTTCTCTCCCCTCCTCCCTCCCTCTCTCTCACTCTTCCCCTCTCCCCTCCTCCCTCTCTCTCACTCTTCTCTCCCCTCCTCCCTCTCTCTCACTCTTCTCTCCCCTCCTCCCTCTCTCTCACTCTTCTCTCCCTCCCTCCCCCTCTCTCACTCTTCCCCTCTCCCCTCCTCTCTCTCTCTCTCCCTCACTCTCCTCTCTCTCCCTCACTCTCCCACCCTCTCTCCCTCTCTCTCTCTCTCTCTCTTCCCCTCTCCCCCTCTCTATAACCTCCCCTCTCCCCCTCCTCTCTCTCTCTCACTCTCCCCGTCTCCCAGCGGACGTGTGGCTCTCTGCTCAGGAGGATTTGACTGATCGTACCTCCATCGTAATTCGGGACCTCCCGACGGGTGAGAAACTCCATTTCCGAGTGAGAGCCATGAACAAGGCAGGAGCAAGTGGAGCAGTCACACTGGCCCAGCCCGTCACTATCCGAGAGATTGTCCGTGAGTATCAGGGCCCAGAGGCAGGCCTGTCACTCTTAGAGTCCTCTCCAAACCCCAGTTTACAGTTTAACAGAAACACAGATACCCAGACCGAGCGATAGTCCCACAGTCCCCAGTACAAGAAACACAGCCAATGAATAAACACATACAGCCGTCTACAGACGGTCTGCATCTGTGCACTCCTGCTCTCCTCTCACTCTGTGCGACTACTCTCTCACACTCACTCACTCTGTCCTACTCTCTCTCTCACTCTTTGCTACTCTCTCTCTCTCTCTCACTCTTTGCGACTCTCTCTCACTCACACTGTGCTACTCTCTCACTCTGTGCTACTCTTTCTCACTCACTCTGTACTACTCTCTCTCACTCACTCTGTACTACTCTCTCTCACTCACTCTGTACTACTCTCTCTCACTCACTCTGTACTACTCTCTCTCACTCACTCTGTACTACTCTCTCTCACTCACTCTGTACTACTCTCTCTCACTCACTCTGTACTACTCTCTCTCACTCACTCTGTACTACTCTCTCTCACTCACTCTGTACTACTCTCTCTCACTCACTCTGTACTACTCTCACTCACTCTGTACTACTCTCTCTCACTCACTCTGTACTACTCTCTCTCACTCACTCTGTACTACTCTCTCTCACTCTCACTCACTCTGTACTACTCTCTCACTCACTCTGTACTACTCTCTCACTCACTCTGTACTACTCTCTCACTCACTCTGTACTACTCTCTCTCACTCACTCTGTACTACTCTCACTCACTCACTCTGTACTACTCTCACTCACTCTGTGCTACTCTTTCTCACTCACTCTGTACTACTCTCTCACTCACTCTGTACTACTCTCTCTCACTCACTCTGTACTACTCTCTCTCACTCACTCTGTACTACTCTCTCTCACTCACTCTGTACTACTCTCTCACTCACTCTGTACTACTCTCTCACTCACTCTGTACTACTCTCTCACTCACTCTGTACTACTCTCTCTCACTCACTCTGTACTACTCTCACTCACTCTGTGCTACTCTTTCTCACTCACTCTGTACTACTCTCTCACTCACTCTGTACTACTCTCTCACTCACTCTGGACTACTCTCTCACTCACTCTGTACTACTCTCTCTCACTCACTCTGTACTACTCTCTCTCACTCACTCTGTACTACTCTCACTCACTCTGTACCACTCTCTCACTCACTCTGTACTACTCTCTCACTCACTCTGTACTACTCTCTCACTCACTCTGTACTACTCTCTCACTCACTCTGTACTACTCTCTCACTCACTCTGTACTACTCTCTCACTCACTCTGTACTACTCTCTCTCACTCACTCTGTACTACTCTCACTCACTCTGTACTACTCTCTCTCACTCACTCTGTACTACTCTCTCACTCACTCTGTACTACTCTCTCACTCACTCTGTACTACTCTCTCACTCACTCTGTACTACTCTCTCTCACTCACTCTGTACTACTCTCTCACTCACTCTGTACTACTCTCTCACTCACTCTGTACTACTCTCTCACTCACTCTGTACTACTCTCTCACTCACTCTGTACTACTCTCTCACTCACTCTGTACTACTCTCTCACTCACTCTGTACTACTCTCTCACTCACTCTGTACTACTCTCTCACTCACTCTGTACTACTCTCTCACTCACTCTGTACTACTCTCTCACTCACTCTGTACTACTCTCTCACTCACTCTGTACTACTCTCTCACTCTGTACTACTTTCTCACTCACTCTGTGCTAATCTCTCACTCACTCTGTACTACTCTCTCTCACTCACTCTGTACTACTCTCTCACTCACTCTGTACTACTCTCTCTCACTCACTCTGTACTACTCTCTCTCACTCACTCTGTACTATTCTCTCTCACTCACTCTGTACTACTCTCTCTCACTCACTCTGTACTACTCTCTCTCACTCACTCTGTACTACTCTCTCTCACTCACTCTGTACTACTCTCTCTCACTCACTCTGTACTACTCTTTCTCACTCACTCTGTACTACTCTCTCTCACTCACTCTGTACTACTCTCTCTCACTCACTCTGTACTTATCTCTCTCACTCACTCTGTACTACTCTCTCACTCACTCTGTACTACTCTCTCTCACTCACTCTGTACTACTCTCACTCACTCACTCTGCACTACTCTCACTCACTCACTCTGTACTACTCTCACTCACTCTGTGCTACTCTCTCACTCACTCTGTACTACTCTCTCATTCACTCTGTGCTACTCTTTCTCACTCACTCTGTGCTACTCTCTCTCACTCACTCTGTACTACTCTCTCACTCACTCTGTACTACTCTCACTCACTCTGTGCTACTCTCACTCACTCTGTGCTACTCTCTCTCACTCACTCTGTACTACTCTCTCTCACTCACTCTGTACTACTCTCTCTCACTCACTCTGTACTACTCTCACTCACTCTGTGCTACTCTCACTCACTCACTCTGTACTACTCTCACTCACTCTGTGCTACTCTCTCTCACTCACTCTGTGCTACTCTCTCTCACTCACTCTGTACTACTCTCTCTCACTCACTCTGTACTACTCTCACTCACTCACTCTGTACTACTCTCACTCACTCTGTGCTACTCTCTCTCACTCACTCTGTACTACTCTCTCTCACTCACTCTGTATTACTACTCTCTCACTCACTCTGTACTACTACTCTCTCACTCACTCTACTACTCTCTCTCACTCACTCTGTACTACTCTCTCTCTCTCACTCTGTACTACTCTCTCTCTCTCACTCTGTACTACTCTCTCTCTCTCTCACTCTGTACTACTCTCTCTCTTTCACTCAGTACTACTCTCTCACTCACTCTGTGCTACTCTCTCACTCACTCTGTGCTACTCTCTCACTCACTCACTCAGTACTACTCTCTCACTCACTCACTCTGTACTACTCTCTCTCACTCACTCTGTACTACTCTCTCTCACTCACTCTGTACTACTCTCTCTCACTCACTCTGTACTACTCTCTCTCACTCACTCTGTACTACTCTCTCTCACTCACTCTGTACTACTCTCTCTCACTCACTCTGTACTACTCTCACTCACTCTGTACTACTCTCACTCACTCTGTGCTACTCTCTCACTCACTCTGTACTACTCTCTCACTCACTCTGTGCTACTCTTTCTCACTCACTCTGTGCTACTCTCTCTCACTCACTCTGTGCTACTCTCTCTCACTCACTCTGTACTACTCTCTCACTCACTCTGTACTACTCTCACTCACTCTGTGCTACTCTCTCTCACTCACTCTGTACTACTCTCTCTCACTCACTCTGTACTACTCTCTCTCACTCACTCTGTACTACTCTCACTCACTCTGTGCTACTCTCACTCACTCACTCTGTACTACTCTCACTCACTCTGTGCTACTCTCTCTCACTCACTCTGTGCTACTCTCTCTCACTCACTCTGTACTACTCTCTCTCACTCACTCTGTACTACTCTCTCTCACTCACTCTGTACTACTCTCACTCACTCTGTGCTACTCTCTCTCACTCACTCTGTACTACTCTCTCTCACTCACTCTGTAATACTACTCTCTCACTCACTCTGTACGACTACTCTCTCACTCACTCTGTGCTACTCTCTCACTCACTCACTCAGTACTACTCTCTCACTCACTCACTCAGTACTACTCTCTCACTCACTCTGTACTACTCTCTCTCACTCACTCTGTACTACTCTCTCTCACTCACTCTGTACTACTCTCTCTCACTCACTCTGTACTACTCTCTCTCACTCACTCTGTGCTACTCTCTCTCACTCACTCTGTGCTACTCTCTCTCACTCACTCTGTAATACTACTCTCTCACTCACTCTGTACTACTACTCTCTCACTCACTCTACTACTCTCACTCACTCACTCTGTACTACTCTCACTCACTCTGTGCTACTCTCTCACTCACTCTGTACTACTCTCTCACTCACTCTGTGCTACTCTTTCTCACTCACTCTGTGCTACTCTCTCTCACTCACTCTGTGCTACTCTCTCTCACTCACTCTGTACTACTCTCACTCACTCTGTGCTACTCTCACTCACTCTGTGCTACTCTCTCTCACTCACTCTGTACTACTCTCTCTCACTCACTCTGTACTACTCTCTCTCACTCACTCTGTACTACTCTCTCTCACTCACTCTGTACTACTCTCACTCACTCACTCTGTACTACTCTCACTCACTCTGTGCTACTCTCTCTCACTCACTCTGTGCTACTCTCTCACTCACTCTGTGCTACTCTCTCACTCACTCACTCAGTACGACTCTCTCACTCACTCACTCAGTACTACTCTCTCACTCACTCTGTACTACTCTCTCTCACTCACTCTGTACTACTCTCTCTCACTCACTCTGTACTACTCTCTCTCACTCACTCTGTACTACTCTCTCTCACTCACTCTGTACTACTCTCTCTCACTCACTCTGTACTACTCTCTCTCACTCACTCTGTACTACTCTCTCTCACTCACTCTGTACTACTCTCTCTCACTCACTCTGTACTACTCTCTCTCACTCACTCTGTACTACTCTCTCTCACTCACTCTGTACTACTCTCTCTCACTCACTCTGTACTACTCTCTCTCACTCACTCTGTACTACTCTCTCACTCACTCTGTACTACTCTCTCACTCACTCTGTACTACTCTCTCACTCACTCTGTACTACTCTCTCTCACTCACTCTGTACTACTCTCACTCACTCTGTGCTACTCTTTCTCACTCACTCTGTACTACTCTCTCACTCACTCTGTACTACTCTCTCACTCACTCTGTACTACTCTCTCTCACTCACTCTGCACTATTCTCTCTCACTCACTCTGTACTACTCTCTCTCACTCACTCTGTACTACTCTCTCTCACTCACTCTGTACTACTCTCTCTCACTCACTCTGTACTACTCTCTCTCACTCACTCTGTACTACTCTCTCTCACTCACTCTGTACTACTCTCTCTCACTCACTCTGTACTACTCTCTCTCACTCACTCTGTACTACTCTCTCTCACTCACTCTGTACTACTCTCTCTCACTCACTCTGTACTTATCTCTCTCACTCACTCTGTACTACTCTCTCTCACTCACTCTGTACTACTCTCTCTCACTCACTCTGTACTACTCTCACTCACTCACTCTGTACTACTCTCACTCACTCACTCTGTACAACTCTCACTCACTCTGTGCTACTCTCTCATTCACTCTGTGCTACTCTTTCTCACTCACTCTGTGCTACTCTCTCTCACTCACTCTGTACTACTCTCTCACTCACTCTGTACTACTCTCACTCACTCTGTGCTACTCTCACTCACTCTGTGCTACTCTCTCTCACTCACTCTGTACTACTCTCTCTCACTCACTCTGTACTACTCTCTCTCACTCACTCTGTACTACTCTCACTCACTCTGTGCTACTCTCACTCACTCACTCTGTACTACTCTCACTCACTCTGTGCTACTCTCTCTCACTCACTCTGTGCTACTCTCTCTCACTCACTCTGTACTACTCTCTCTCACTCACTCTGTACTACTCTCTCTCACTCACTCTGTACTACTCTCACTCACTCTGTGCTACTCTCTCTCACTCACTCTGTACTACTCTCTCTCACTCACTCTGTAATACTACTCTCTCACTCACTCTGTACTACTACTCTCTCACTCACTCTACTACTCTCTCTCACTCACTCTGTACTACTCTCTCTCTCTCACTCTGTACTACTCTCTCACTCACTCTGTGCTACTCTCTCACTCACTCTGTGCTACTCTCTCACTCACTCACTCAGTACTACTCTCTCACTCACTCACTCTGTACTACTCTCTCTCACTCACTCTGTACTACTCTCTCTCACTCACTCTGTACTACTCTCTCTCACTCACTCTGTACTACTCTCTCTCACTCACTCTGTACTACTCTCTCTCACTCACTCTGTACTACTCTCTCTCACTCACTCTGTACTACTCTCTCTCACTCACTCTGTACTACTCTCACTCACTCTGTACTACTCTCACTCACTCTGTGCTACTCTCTCACTCACTCTGTACTACTCTCTCACTCACTCTGTGCTACTCTTTCTCACTCACTCTGTGCTACTCTCTCTCACTCACTCTGTACTACTCTCTCACTCACTCTGTACGACTCTCACTCACTCTGTGCTACTCTCACTCACTCTGTGCTACTCTCTCTCACTCACTCTGTACTACTCTCTCTCACTCACTCTGTACTACTCTCACTCACTCTGTGCTACTCTCACTCACTCACTCTGTACTACTCTCACTCACTCACTCTGTACTACTCTCACTCACTCTGTGCTACTCTCTCTCACTCACTCTGTACTACTCTCTCTCACTCACTCTGTACTACTCTCTCTCACTCACTCTGTACTACTCTCTCTCACTCACTCTGTACTACTCTCTCACTCACTCTGTACTACTCTCTCTCACTCACTCTGTACTACTCTCTCTCACTCACTCTGTACTACTCTATCTCACTCACTCTGTACTACTCTCTCTCACTCACTCTGTACTACTCTCACTCACTCTGTGCTACTCTCACTCACTCACTCTGTACTACTCTCACTCACTCTGTGCTACTCTCTCTCACTCACTCTGTGCTACTCTCTCTCACTCACTCTGTGCTACTCTCTCTCACTCACTCTGTACTACTCTCTCTCACTCACTCTGTACTACTCTCACTCACTCTGTGCTACTCTCTCTCACTCACTCTGTACTACTCTCTCTCACTCACTCTGTAATACTACTCTCTCACTCACTCTGTACTACTACTCTCTCACTCACTCTACTACTCTCTCTCACTCACTCTGTACTACTCTCTCTCTCTCACTCAGTACTACTCTCTCACTCACTCTGTGCTACTCTCTCACTCACTCTGTGCTACTCTCTCACTCACTCTGTGCTACTCTCTCACTCACTCACTCAGTACTACTCTCTCACTCACTCACTCTGTACTACTCTCTCTCACTCACTCTGTACTACTCTCTCTCACTCACTCTGTACTACTCTCTCTCACTCACTCTGTACTACTCTCTCTCACTCACTCTGTACTACTCTCTCTCACTCACTCTGTACTACTCTCTCTCACTCACTCTGTACTACTCTCTCTCACTCACTCTGTACTACTCTCTCTCACTCACTCTGTACTACTCTCACTCACTCTGTACTACTCTCACTCACTCTGTGCTACTCTCTCACTCACTCTGTACTACTCTCTCACTCACTCTGTGCTACTCTTTCTCACTCACTCTGTGCTACTCTCTCTCACTCACTCTGTACTACTCTCTCACTCACTCTGTACTACTCTCACTCACTCTGTGCTACTCTCACTCACTCTGTGCTACTCTCTCTCACTCACTCTGTACTACTCTCTCTCACTCACTCTGTACTACTCTCTCTCACTCACTCTGTACTACTCTCACTCACTCTGTGCTACTCTCACTCACTCACTCTGTACTACTCTCACTCACTCTGTGCTACTCTCTCTCACTCACTCTGTGCTACTCTCTCTCACTCACTCTGTACTACTCTCTCTCACTCACTCTGTACTACTCTCTCTCACTCACTCTGTACTACTCTCACTCACTCTGTGCTACTCTCTCTCACTCACTCTGTACTACTCTCTCTCACTCACTCTGTAATACTACTCTCTCACTCACTCTGTACGACGACTCTCTCACTCACTCTACTACTCTCTCTCACTCACTCTGTACTACTCTCTCTCTCTCACTCTGTACTACTCTCTCTCTCTCACTCTGTACTACTCTCTCTCTCTCACTCTGTACTACTCTCTCTCTTTCACTCTGTACTACTCTCTCACTCACTCTGTGCTACTCTCTCACTCACTCACTCAGTACTACTCTCTCACTCACTCACTCAGTACTACTCTCTCACTCACTCTGTACTACTCTCTCTCACTCACTCTGTACTACTCTCTCTCACTCACTCTGTACTACTCTCTCTCACTCACTCTGTACTACTCTCTCTCACTCACTCTGTGCTACTCTCTCTCACTCACTCTGTGCTACTCTCTCTCACTCACTCTGTAATACTACTCTCTCACTCACTCTGTACTACTACTCTCTCACTCACTCTACTACTCTCACTCACTCACTCTGTACTACTCTCACTCACTCTGTGCTACTCTCTCACTCACTCTGTACTACTCTCTCACTCACTCTGTGCTACTCTTTCTCACTCACTCTGTGCTACTCTCTCTCACTCACTCTGTACTACTCTCACTCACTCTGTGCTACTCTCTCTCACTCACTCTGTACTACTCTCTCTCACTCACTCTGTACTACTCTCTCTCACTCACTCTGTACTACTCTCACTCACTCTGTGCTACTCTCACTCACTCACTCTGTGCTACTCTCTCTCACTCACTCTGTGCTACTCTCTCTCACTCACTCTGTACTACTCTCTCTCACTCACTCTGTACTACTCTCTCTCACTCACTCTGTACTACTCTCACTCACTCTGTGCTACTCTCTCTCACTCACTCTGTACTACTCTCTCTCACTCACTCTGTAATACTACTCTCTCACTCACTCTGTACTACTACTCTCTCACTCACTCTGTACTACTACTCTCTCACTCACTCTACTACTCTCTCTCACTCACTCTGTACTACTCTCTCTCTCTCACTCTGTACTACTCTCTCTCTCTCACTCTGTACTACTCTCTCTCTCTCACTCTGTACTACTCTCTCTCTCTCACTCTGTACTACTCTCTCTCTTTCACTCAGTACTACTCTCTCACTCACTCTGTGCTACTCTCTCACTCACTCTGTGCTACTCTCTCACTCACTCACTCAGTACTACTCTCTCACTCACTCACTCAGTACTACTCTCTCACTCACTCTGTACTACTCTCTCTCACTCACTCTGTACTACTCTCTCTCACTCACTCTGTACTACTCTCTCTCACTCACTCTGTACTACTCTCTCTCACTCACTCTGTACTACTCTCTCTCACTCACTCTGTACTACTCTCTCTCACTCACTCTGTACTACTCTCTCTCACTCACTCTGTACTACTCTCTCTCACTCACTCTGTGCTACTCTCTCTCACTCACTCTGTGCTACTCTCTCTCACTCACTCTGTAATACTACTCTCTCACTCACTCTGTACTACTACTCTCTCACTCACTCTACTACTCTCTCTCACTCACTCTGTACTACTCTCTCTCTCTCACTCTGTACTACTCTCTCTCTTTCACTCAGTACTACTCTCTCACTCACTCTGTGCTACTCTCTCTCACTCACTCTGTACTACTCTCTCTCACTCACTCTGTACTACTCTCTCTCACTCACTCTGTACTACTCTCTCTCACTCACTCTGTACTACTCTCTCTCACTCACTCTGTACTACTCTCTCACTCACTCTGTACTACTCTCTCTCACTCACTCTGTACTACTCTCTCACTCACTCTGTACTACTCTCTCTCACTCACTCTGTACTACTCTCTCTCACTCACTCTGTACTATTCTCTCTCACTCACTCTGTACTACTCTCTCTCACTCACTCTGTACTACTCTCTCTCACTCACTCTGTACTACTCTCTCTCACTCACTCTGTACTACTCTCTCTCACTCACTCTGTACTACTCTCTCTCACTCACTCTGTACTACTCTCTCTCACTCACTCTGTACTACTCTCTCTCACTCACTCTGTACTACTCTCTCTCACTCACTCTGTACTACTCTCTCTCACTCACTCTGTACTACTCTCTCTCACTCACTCTGTACTACTCTCTCTCACTCACTCTGTACTACTCTCTCACTCACTCTGTACTACTCTCTCTCACTCACTCTGTACTACTCTCACTCACTCACTCTGTACTACTCTCACTCACTCACTCTGTACTACTCTCACTCACTCTGTGCTTCTCTCACTCACTCTGTGCTACTCTTTCTCACTCACTCTGTGCTACTCTCTCTCACTCACTCTGTACTACTCTCTCTCACTCACTCTGTAATACTACTCTCTCACTCACTCTGTACTACTACTCTCTCACTCACTCTGTACTACTACTCTCTCACTCACTCTACTACTCTCTCTCACTCACTCTGTACTACTCTCTCTCTCTCACTCTGTACTACTCTCTCTCTCTCACTCTGTACTACTCTCTCTCTCTCACTCTGTACTACTCTCTCTCTCTCACTCTGTACTACTCTCTCTCTTTCACTCAGTACTACTCTCTCACTCACTCTGTGCTACTCTCTCACTCACTCTGTGCTACTCTCTCACTCACTCACTCAGTACTACTCTCTCACTCACTCACTCAGTACTACTCTCTCACTCACTCTGTACTACTCTCTCTCACTCACTCTGTACTACTCTCTCTCACTCACTCTGTACTACTCTCTCTCACTCACTCTGTACTACTCTCTCTCACTCACTCTGTACTACTCTCTCTCACTCACTCTGTACTACTCTCTCTCACTCACTCTGTACTACTCTCTCTCACTCACTCTGTGCTACTCTCTCTCACTCACTCTGTGCTACTCTCTCTCACTCACTCTGTAATACTACTCTCTCACTCACTCTGTGCTACTCTCTCTCACTCACTCTGTGCTGCTCTCTCTCACTCACTCTGTACTACTCTCTCTCACTCACTCTGTACTACTCTCTCTCACTCACTCTGTACTACTCTCTCTCACTCACTCTGTACTACTCTCTCTCACTCACTCTGTAATACTACTCTCTCACTCACTCTGTACTACTACTCTCTCACTCACTCTACTACTCTCTCTCACTCTGTACTACTCTCTCTCTCTCACTCTGCACTACTCTCTCTCTCTCACTCTGTACTACTCTCTCTCTCTCACTCTGTACTACTCTCTCTCTTTCACTCAGTACTACTCTCTCACTCACTCTGTGCTACTCTCTCACTCACTCTGTGCTACTCTCTCACTCACTCACTCAGTACTACTCTCTCACTCACTCACTCAGTACTACTCTCTCACTCACTCTGTACTACTCTCTCTCACTCACTCTGTACTACTCTCTCTCACTCACTCTGTACTACTCTCTCTCACTCACTCTGTACTACTCTCTCTCACTCACTCTGTACTACTCTCTCTCACTCACTCTGTGCTACTCTCTCTCACTCACTCTGTGCTACTCTCTCTCACTCACTCTGTAATACTACTCTCTCACTCACTCTGTACTACTACTCTCTCACTCACTCTACTACTCTCTCTCACTCACTCTGTACTACTCTCTCTCTCTCACTCTGTACTACTCTCTCTCTTTCACTCAGTACTACTCTCTCACTCACTCTGTGCTGCTCTCTCTCACTCACTCTGTGCTACTCTCTCACTCACTCTGTGCTGCTCTCTCACTCACTCACTCAGTACTACTCTCTCACTCACTCACTCAGTACTACTCTCTCACTCACTCTGTACTACTCTCTCTCACTCACTCTGTACTACTCTCTCTCACTCACTCTGTACTACTCTCTCTCACTCACTCTGTACTACTCTCTCTCACTCACTCTGTACTACTCTCTCTCACTCACTCTGTACTACTCTCTCTCACTCACTCTGTACTACTCTCTCTCACTCTGTACTACTCTCTCTCACTCACTCTACTACTCTCTCTCACTCACTCTGTACTACTCTCTCTCACTCACTCTGTACTACTCTCTCTCACTCACTCTGTACTACTCTCTCTCACTCACTCTGTACTACTCTCACTCACTCACTCTGTACTACTCTCACTCACTCACTCTGTACTACTCTCACTCACTCTGTGCTACTCTCTCACTCACTCTGTACTACTCTCTCACTCACTCTGTGCTACTCTTTCTCACTCACTCTGTGCTACTCTCTCACTCACTCTGTACTACTCTCTCACTCACTCTGTACTACTCTCTCACTCACTCTGTACTACTCTCACTCACTCTGTGCTACTCTCACTCACTCTGTGCTACTCTCTCTCACTCACTCTGTACTACTCTCTCTCACTCACTCTGTACTACTCTCTCTCACTCACTCTGTACTACTCTCACTCACTCTGTGCTACTCTCACTCACTCACTCTGTACTACTCTCACTCACTCTGTGCTACTCTCTCTCACTCACTCTGTGCTACTCTCTCTCACTCACTCTGTACTACTCTCTCTCACTCACTCTGTGCTACTCTCTCTCACTCACTCTGTGCTACTCTCTCTCACTCACTCTGTAATACTACTCTCTCACTCTGTGCTACTCTCTCTCACTCACTCTGTGCTACTCTCACTCACTCACTCTGTACTACTCTCACTCACTCTGTGCTACTCTCTCTCACTCACTCTGTGCTACTCTCTCTCACTCACTCTGTACTACTCTCTCTCACTCACTCTGTGCTACTCTCTCTCACTCACTCTGTGCTACTCTCTCTCACTCACTCTGTAATACTACTCTCTCACTCACTCTGTACTACTACTCTCTCACTCACTCTACTACTCTCTCTCACTCACTCTGTACTACTCTCTCTCTCTCAATCTGTACTACTCTCTCTCTTTCACTCAGTACTACTCTCTCACTCACTCTGTGCTACTCTCTCACTCACTCTGTGCTACTCTCTCACTCACTCACTCAGTACTACTCTCTCACTCACTCACTCTGTACTACTCTCTCTCACTCACTCTGTACTACTCTCTCTCACTACTCTCTCACTCACTCTGTGCTACTCTCTCACTCACTCACTCAGTACTACTCTCTCACTCACTCACTCTGTACTACTCTCTCTCACTCACTCTGTACTACTCTCTCTCACTCACTCTGTGCTACTCTCTCTCACTCACTCTGTACTACTCTCTCACTCACTCTGTACTACTCTCACTCACTCTGTGCTACTCTCACTCACTCTGTGCTACTCTCACTCACTCTGTGCTACTCTCTCTCACTCACTCTGTACTACTCTCTCTCACTCACTCTGTACTACTCTCTCTCACTCACTCTGTACTACTCTCACTCACTCTGTGCTACTCTCACTCACTCACTCTGTACTACTCTCACTCACTCTGTGCTACTCTCTCTCACTCACTCTGTGCTACTCTCTCTCACTCACTCTGTACTACTCTCTCTCACTCACTCTGTACTACTCTCTCTCACTCACTCTGTACTACTCTCACTCACTCTGTGCTACTCTCTCTCACTCACTCTGTACTACTCTCTCTCACTCACTCTGTAATACTACTCTCTCACTCACTCTGTACGACTACTCTCTCACTCACTCTACTACTCTCTCTCACTCACTCTGTACTACTCTCTCTCTCTCACTCTGTACTACTCTCTCTCTCTCACTCTGTACTACTCTCTCTCTCTCACTCTGTACTACTCTCTCTCTTTCACTCAGTACTACTCTCTCACTCACTCTGTGCTACTCTCTCACTCACTCTGTGCTCCTCTCTCACTCACTCACTCAGTACTACTCTCTCACTCACTCACTCAGTACTACTCTCTCACTCACTCTGTACTACTCTCTCTCACTCACTCTGTACTACTCTCTCTCACTCACTCTGTACTACTCTCTCTCACTCACTCTGTACTACTCTCTCTCACTCACTCTGTGCTACTCTCTCTCACTCACTCTGTGCTACTCTCTCTCACTCACTCTGTAATACTACTCTCTCACTCACTCTGTACTACGACTCTCTCACTCACTCTACTACTCTCACTCACTCACTCTGTACTACTCTCACTCACTCTGTGCTACTCTCTCACTCACTCTGTACTACTCTCTCACTCACTCTGTGCTACTCTTTCTCACTCACTCTGTGCTACTCTCTCTCACTCACTCTGTGCTACTCTCTCTCACTCACTCTGTACTACTCTCACTCACTCTGTGCTACTCTCACTCACTCTGTGCTACTCTCTCTCACTCACTCTGTACTACTCTCTCTCACTCACTCTGTACTACTCTCTCTCACTCACTCTGTACTACTCTCTCTCACTCACTCTGTACTACTCTCACTCACTCTGTGCTACTCTCACTCACTCACTCTGTACTACTCTCACTCACTCTGTGCTACTCTCTCTCACTCACTCTGTGCTACTCTCTCTCACTCACTCTGTACTACTCTCTCTCACTCACTCTGTACTACTCTCTCTCACTCACTCTGTACTACTCTCACTCACTCTGTGCTACTCTCTCTCACTCACTCTGTACTACTCTCTCTCACTCACTCTGTAATACTACTCTCTCACTCACTCTGTACTACTACTCTCTCACTCACTCTACTAATCTCTCTCACTCACTCTGTACTACTCTCTCTCTCTCACTCTGTACTACTCTCTCTCTCTCACTCTGTACTACTCTCTCTCTCTCACTCTGTACTACTCTCTCTCTCTCACTCTGTACTACTCTCTCTCTTTCACTCAGTACTACTCTCTCACTCACTCTGTGCTACTCTCTCACTCACTCTGTGCTTCTCTCACTCACTCACTCAGTACTACTCTCTCACTCACTCACTCAGTACTACTCTCTCACTCACTCTGTACTACTCTCTCTCACTCACTCTGTACTACTCTCTCTCACTCACTCTGTACTACTCTCTCTCACTCACTCTGTACTACTCTCTCTCACTCACTCTGTACTACTCTCTCTCACTCACTCTGTACTACTCTCTCTCACTCACTCTGTACTACTCTCTCTCACTCACTCTGTGCTACTCTCTCTCACTCACTCTGTGCTACTCTCTCTCACTCACTCTGTAATACTACTCTCTCACTCACTCTGTACTACTACTCTCTCACTCACTCTACTACTCTCTCTCACTCACTCTGTACTACTCTCTCTCTCTCACTCTGTACTACTCTCTCTCTTTCACTCAGTACTACTCTCTCACTCACTCTGTGCTACTCTCTCTCACTCACTCTGTGCTACTCTCTCACTCACTCTGTGCTACTCTCTCACTCACTCACTCAGTACTACTCTCTCACTCACTCACTCAGTACTACTCTCTCACTCACTCTGTACTACTCTCTCTCACTCACTCTGTACTACTCTCTCTCACTCACTCTGTACTACTCTCTCTCACTCACTCTGTACTACTCTCTCTCACTCACTCTGTACTACTCTCTCTCTCACTCTGTACTACTCTCTCTCACTCACTCTGTACTACTCTCTCACTCACTCTGTACTACTCTCTCTCACTCACTCTGTACTACTCTCTCACTCACTCTGTACTACTCTCTCTCACTCACTCTGTACTACTCTCTCTCACTCACTCTGTACTATTCTCTCTCACTCACTCTGTACTACTCTCTCTCACTCACTCTGTACTACTCTCTCTCACTCACTCTGTACTACTCTCTCTCACTCACTCTGTACTACTCTCTCTCACTCACTCTGTACTACTCTCTCTCACTCACTCTGTACTACTCTCTCTCACTCACTCTGTACTACTCTCTCTCACTCACTCTGTACTACTCTCTCTCACTCACTCTGTACTACTCTCTCACTCACTCTGTACTACTCTCTCTCACTCACTCTGTACTACTCTCTCTCACTCACTCTGTACTACTCTCACTCACTCACTCTGTACTACTCTCACTCACTCACTCTGTACTACTCTCACTCACTCTGTGCTACTCTCTCACTCACTCTGTACTACTCTCTCACTCACTCTGTGCTACTCTTTCTCACTCACTCTGTGCTACTCTCTCTCACTCACTCTGTACTACTCTCTCACTCACTCTGTACTACTCTCACTCACTCTGTGCTACTCTCTCTCACTCACTCTGTACTACTCTCTCTCACTCACTCTGTACTACTCTCTCTCACTCACTCTGTACTACTCTCACTCACTCTGTGCTACTCTCACTCACTCACTCTGTACTACTCTCACTCACTCTGTGCTACTCTCTCTCACTCACTCTGTGCTGCTCTCTCTCACTCACTCTGTACTACTCTCTCTCACTCACTCTGTACTACTCTCTCTCACTCACTCTGTACTACTCTCTCTCACTCACTCTGTACTACTCTCTCTCACTCACTCTGTAATACTACTCTCTCACTCACTCTGTACTAGTACTCTCTCACTCACTCTACTGCTCTCTCTCACTCACTCTGTACTACTCTCTCTCTCTCACTCTGTACTACTCTCTCTCTCTCACTCTGTACTACTCTCTCTCTCTCACTCTGTACTACTCTCTCTCTTTCACTCAGTACTACTCTCTCACTCACTCTGTGCTACTCTCTCACTCACTCTGTGCTACTCTCTCACTCACTCACTCAGTACTACTCTCTCACTCACTCACTCAGTACTACTCTCTCACTCACTCTGTACTACTCTCTCTCACTCACTCTGTACTACTCTCTCTCACTCACTCTGTACTACTCTCTCTCACTCACTCTGTACTACTCTCTCTCACTCACTCTGTACTACTCTCTCTCACTCACTCTGTACTACTCTCTCTCACTCACTCTGTACTACTCTCTCTCACTCACTCTGTACTACTCTCTCTCACTCACTCTGTACTACTCTCTCTCACTCACTCTGTACTACTCTCTCTCACTCACTCTGTGCTACTCTCTCTCACTCACTCTGTACTACTCTCTCTCACTCACTCTGTACTACTCTCTCTCACTCACTCTGTACTACTCTCTCTCACTCACTCTGTACTACTCTCTCACTCACTCTGTACTACTCTCTCTCACTCACTCTGTACTACTCTCACTCACTCACTCTGTACTACTCTCACTCACTCACTCTGTACTACTCTCACTCACTCTGTGCTACTCTCTCACTCACTCTGTACTACTCTCTCACTCACTCTGTGCTACTCTTTCTCACTCACTCTGTGCTACTCTCTCTCACTCACTCTGTACTACTCTCTCACTCACTCTGTACTACTCTCACTCACTCTGTGCTACTCTCTCTCACTCACTCTGTACTACTCTCTCTCACTCACTCTGTACTACTCTCTCTCACTCACTCTGTACTACTCTCTCTCTTTCACTCAGTACTACTCTCTCACTCACTCTGTGCTACTCTCTCTCACTCACTCTGTGCTACTCTCTCACTCACTCTGTGCTACTCTCTCACTCACTCACTCAGTACTACTCTCTCACTCACTCACTCAGTACTACTCTCTCACTCACTCTGTACTACTCTCTCTCACTCACTCTGTACTACTCTCTCTCACTCACTCTGTACTACTCTCTCTCACTCACTCTGTACTACTCTCTCTCACTCACTCTGTACTACTCTCTCTCACTCACTCTGTACTACTCTCTCTCACTCTGTACTACTCTCTCTCACTCACTCTACTACTCTCTCTCACTCACTCTGTACTACTCTCTCTCACTCACTCTGTACTACTCTCTCTCACTCACTCTGTACTACTCTCTCTCACTCACTCTGTACTACTCTCACTCACTCACTCTGTACTACTCTCACTCACTCACTCTGTACTACTCTCACTCACTCTGTGCTACTCTCTCACTCACTCTGTACTACTCTCTCACTCACTCTGTGCTACTCTTTCTCACTCACTCTGTGCTACTCTCTCACTCACTCTGTACTACTCTCTCACTCACTCTGTACTACTCTCTCTCTTTCACTCAGTACTACTCTCTCACTCACTCTGTGCTACTCTCTCACTCACTCTGTGCTACTCTCTCACTCACTCACTCAGTACTACTCTCTCACTCACTCACTCAGTACTACTCTCTCACTCACTCTGTACTACTCTCTCTCACTCACTCTGTACTACTCTCTCTCACTCACTCTGTACTACTCTCTCTCACTCACTCTGTACTACTCTCTCTCACTCACTCTGTACTACTCTCTCTCACTCACTCTGTACTACTCTCTCTCACTCACTCTGTACTACTCTCTCTCACTCACTCTGTGCTACTCTCTCTCACTCACTCTGTGCTACTCTCTCTCACTCACTCTGTAATACTACTCTCTCACTCACTCTGTACTACTACTCTCTCACTCACTCTACTACTCTCTCTCACTCACTCTGTACTACTCTCTCTCTCTCACTCTGTACTACTCTCTCTCTTTCACTCAGTACTACTCTCTCACTCACTCTGTGCTACTCTCTCTCACTCACTCTGTGCTACTCTCTCACTCACTCTGTGCTACTCTCTCACTCACTCACTCAGTACTACTCTCTCACTCACTCACTCAGTACTACTCTCTCACTCACTCTGTACTACTCTCTCTCACTCACTCTGTACTACTCTCTCTCACTCACTCTGTACTACTCTCTCTCACTCACTCTGTACTACTCTCTCTCACTCACTCTGTACTACTCTCTCTCACTCACTCTGTACTACTCTCTCTCACTCACTCTGTACTACTCTCTCACTCACTCTGTACTACTCTCTCTCACTCACTCTGTACTACTCTCTCACTCACTCTGTACTACTCTCTCTCACTCACTCTGTACGACTCTCTCTCACTCACTCTGTACTATTCTCTCTCACTCACTCTGTACTACTCTCTCTCACTCACTCTGTACTACTCTCTCTCACTCACTCTGTACTACTCTCTCTCACTCACTCTGTACTACTCTCTCTCACTCACTCTGTACTACTCTCTCTCACTCACTCTGTACTACTCTCTCTCACTCACTCTGTACTACTCTCTCTCACTCACTCTGTACTACTCTCTCTCACTCACTCTGTACTACTCTCTCACTCACTCTGTACTACTCTCTCTCACTCACTCTGTACTACTCTCACTCACTCACTCTGTACTACTCTCACTCACTCACTCTGTACTACTCTCACTCACTCTGTGCTACTCTCTCACTCACTCTGTACTACTCTCTCACTCACTCTGTGCTACTCTTTCTCACTCACTCTGTGCTACTCTCTCTCACTCACTCTGTACTACTCTCTCACTCACTCTGTACTACTCTCACTCACTCTGTGCTACTCTCTCTCACTCACTCTGTACTACTCTCTCTCACTCACTCTGTACTACTCTCTCTCACTCACTCTGTACTACTCTCACTCACTCTGTGCTACTCTCACTCACTCACTCTGTACTACTCTCACTCACTCTGTGCTACTCTCTCTCACTCACTCTGTGCTGCTCTCTCTCACTCACTCTGTACTACTCTCTCTCACTCACTCTGTACTACTCTCTCTCACTCACTCTGTACTACTCTCTCTCACTCACTCTGTACTACTCTCTCTCACTCACTCTGTAATACTACTCTCTCACTCACTCTGTACTACTACTCTCTCACTCACTCTACTACTCTCTCTCACTCACTCTGTACTACTCTCTCTCTCTCACTCTGTACTACTCTCTCTCTCTCACTCTGTACTACTCTCTCTCTCTCACTCTGTACTACTCTCTCTCTTTCACTCAGTACTACTCTCTCACTCACTCTGTGCTACTCTCTCACTCACTCTGTGCTACTCTCTCACTCACTCACTCAGTACTACTCTCTCACTCACTCACTCAGTACTACTCTCTCACTCACTCTGTACTACTCTCTCTCACTCACTCTGTACTACTCTCTCTCACTCACTCTGTACTACTCTCTCTCACTCACTCTGTACTACTCTCTCTCACTCACTCTGTACTACTCTCTCTCACTCACTCTGTACTACTCTCTCTCACTCACTCTGTACTACTCTCTCTCACTCACTCTGTACTACTCTCTCTCACTCACTCTGTACTACTCTCTCTCACTCACTCTGTACTACTCTCTCTCACTCACTCTGTGCTACTCTCTCTCACTCACTCTGTGCTACTCTCTCTCACTCACTCTGTAATACTACTCTCTCACTCACTCTGTACTACTACTCTCTCACTCACTCTACTACTCTCTCTCACTCACTCTGTACTACTCTCTCTCTCTCACTCTGTACTACTCTCTCTCTTTCACTCAGTACTACTCTCTCACTCACTCTGTGCTACTCTCTCTCACTCACTCTGTGCTACTCTCTCACTCACTCTGTGCTACTCTCTCACTCACTCACTCAGTACTACTCTCTCACTCACTCACTCAGTACTACTCTCTCACTCACTCTGTACTACTCTCTCTCACTCACTCTGTACTACTCTCTCTCACTCACTCTGTACTACTCTCTCTCACTCACTCTGTACTACTCTCTCTCACTCACTCTGTACTACTCTCTCTCACTCACTCTGTACTACTCTCTCTCACTCACTCTGTACTACTCTCTCTCACTCTGTACTACTCTCTCTCACTCACTCTACTACTCTCTCTCACTCACTCTGTACTACTCTCTCTCACTCACTCTGTACTACTCTCTCTCACTCACTCTGTACTACTCTCACTCACTCACTCTGTACTACTCTCACTCACTCACTCTGTACTACTCTCACTCACTCTGTGCTACTCTCTCACTCACTCTGTACTACTCTCTCACTCACTCTGTGCTACTCTTTCTCACTCACTCTGTGCTACTCTCTCACTCACTCTGTACTACTCTCTCACTCACTCTGTACTACTCTCTCACTCACTCTGTACTACTCTCACTCACTCTGTGCTACTCTCACTCACTCTGTGCTTCTCTCTCTCACTCACTCTGTACTACTCTCTCTCACTCACTCTGTACTACTCTCTCTCACTCACTCTGTACTACTCTCACTCACTCTGTGCTACTCTCACTCACTCTGTACTACTCTCACTCACTCTGTGCTACTCTCTCTCACTCACTCTGTACTACTCTCTCTCACTCACTCTGTGCTACTCTCTCACTCACTCACTCAGTACTACTCTCTCACTCACTCACTCAGTACTACTCTCTCACTCACTCTGTACTACTCTCTCTCACTCACTCTGTACTACTCTCTCTCACTCACTCTGTACTACTCTCTCTCACTCACTCTGTACTACTCTCTCTCACTCACTCTGTACTACTCTCTCTCACTCACTCTGTACTACTCTCTCTCACTCACTCTGTGCTACTCTCTCTCACTCACTCTGTGCTACTCTCTCTCACTCACTCTGTAATACTACTCTCTCACTCACTCTGTACTACTACTCTCTCACTCACTCTACTACTCTCTCTCACTCACTCTGTACTACTCTCTCTCTCTCACTCTGTACTACTCTCTCTCTTTCACTCAGTACTACTCTCTCACTCACTCTGTACTACTCTCTCTCACTCACTCTGTGCTACTCTCTCACTCACTCACTCAGTACTACTCTCTCACTCACTCACTCAGTACTACTCTCTCACTCACTCTGTACTACTCTCTCTCACTCACTCTGTACTACTCTCTCTCACTCACTCTGTACTACTCTCTCTCACTCACTCTGTACTACTCTCTCTCACTCACTCTGTACTACTCTCTCTCACTCACTCTGTACTACTCTCTCTCACTCACTCTGTACTACTCTCTCACTCACTCTGTACTACTCTCTCACTCACTCTGTACTACTCTCTCACTCACTCTGTACTACTCTCTCTCACTCACTCTGTACTACTCTCTCTCACTCACTCTGTACTATTCTCTCTCACTCACTCTGTACTACTCTCTCTCACTCACTCTGTACTACTCTCTCTCACTCACTCTGTACTACTCTCTCTCACTCACTCTGTACTACTCTCTCTCACTCACTCTGTACTACTCTCTCTCACTCACTCTGTACTACTCTCTCTCACTCACTCTGTACTACTCTCTCTCACTCACTCTGTACTACTCTCTCTCACTCACTCTGTACTACTCTCTCTCACTCACTCTGTACTACTCTCTCTCACTCACTCTGTACTACTCTCTCTCACTCACTCTGTACTACTCTCTCTCACTCACTCTGTACTACTCTCTCACTCACTCTGTACTACTCTCTCTCACTCACTCTGTACTACTCTCACTCACTCACTCTGTACTACTCTCACTCACTCACTCTGTACTACTCTCACTCACTCTGTGCTACTCTCTCACTCACTCTGTACTACTCTCTCACTCACTCTGTGCTACTCTTTCTCACTCACTCTGTGCTACTCTCTCTCACTCACTCTGTACTACTCTCTCACTCACTCTGTACTACTCTCACTCACTCTGTGCTACTCTCACTCACTCACTCTGTACTACTCTCACTCACTCTGTGCTACTCTCTCTCACTCACTCTGTGCTACTCTCTCTCACTCACTCTGTACTACTCTCTCTCACTCACTCTGTACTACTCTCACTCACTCTGTGCTACTCTCACTCACTCTGTGCTACTCTCTCTCACTCACTCTGTAATACTACTCTCTCACTCACTCTGTACTACTACTCTCTCACTCACTCTACTACTCTCTCTCACTCACTCTGTACTACTCTCTCTCTCTCACTCTGTACTACTCTCTCTCTTTCACTCAGTACTACTCTCTCACTCACTCTGTGCTACTCTCTCTCGCTCACTCTGCTACTCTCTCACTCACTCTGTGCTACTCTCTCACTCACTCACTCTGTACTACTCTCTCTCACTCACTCTGTACGACTCTCTCACTCACTCTGTACTACTCTCTCACTCACTCTGTACTACTCTCTCACTCTGTACTACTTTCTCACTCACTCTGTGCTACTCTCTCACTCTGTACTACTCTCTCACTCACTCTGTGCTACTCTCTCTCATTCACTCTGTCTCTGTGCTGCTCTCTTTGTCACTCTTTCCCTCGCTCTCTGCGACACTCTGTCACTCTGATATTTTTACAACTAATATATATAAGGGTTCAAAGATAACGAGAGAAACTCACCATGTTTATTAATTTGTTTCTGGGTGTTGTTCCCATAGTGTCCTGGAGATTAACCTTCAATTCCTGGAGACTGCAGGATAATCCTGGAGGGTGGGCAATGCTAGTGAGGCCTACCGCTCAGGCTTAGGGGTTTGGATTTGGGGTTCTCGTCTGTTTGGATTTGGGGTTCTCGTCTGTTTGGATATGGGGTTCTCGTCTGTTTGGATTTGGGGTTCTCGTCTGTTTGGATTTGGGGTTCTCGTCTGTTTGGATATGGGGTTCTCGTCTGTTTGGATTTGGGGTTCTCGTCTGTTTTGGCCGAAATGTTTCGAGCCATGAATATATCAAAATGGCCTCCTCCCCTCGGGCATGGACTAAAACACAATCTCTTCAACCTTTCCAGAGCGGCCCCGCATCAACCTCCCACGCAGCCTGCGGCAGACGTTGGTGAAGACGGTGGGCGAGACGGTCAACATTCGGATCCCGTTCCAGGTGAGGAGGCCTCGACTGTCGAAATCTACTGCCAGCAAACGACAATGACCACACATAGTCCCATTCCCCCGCCCTGTGTCCTCTCTCTGTCTCTGAAAGAGCTCTCTTTCAGAGAGGGGGACCGGGAAAGGGATTGGGAATGGCCGGTCCCCGACGGTCGAACTGCAGCAGGAGCTGGCACTGAGCTCTGCTACAGCTCTGAAAGTGGCAGGTGGGTGACTGGGGTGGGGTGGGGTGGGGGGAGAGGGGAGGGGGAGTTGCGTCCGGGACGTGTTAGGTGGCACGTCCCTGGTAAGTGAGTTGGCACTGTGCCCAGCGTGGGTTTGTATTCCTGGCCGGGACCCTGCATAAAGACAGCTCTCCGGGGCGGGGGTGGGTGGGCTGGTTAAAGGGAGCAGGCAGAAGGGGCTGATGTGGCCTGCGATCAGTCAATGAGCACAGACGGCCAGCTGCTGAGGGCCTGGAATGTCACACACTCCCAACAAACACCAGGGGATATATTCAACCCAGGACTGAGTGATCCTCACTTCAACACAGAGCAACACCAGTCCTGATTCCTCAATGGGGGGGACCTGGGAACAGGGGGGACAGGGGCTCACATCAACCTTTCACTCCCGCAGTCCACAGCCTTCAGTGAGGCTTCATTGCACTGTCGGAGGGTCAGTACTGAGGGAGCGCTGCCCTGTCGGAGGGTCAGTCCTGAGGGAGCGCTGCACTGTCGGAGGGTCAGTCCTGAGGGAGCGCTGCACTGTCGGAGGGTCAGTACTGGGGGAGCGCTGCGGTGTCGGAGGGTCAGTACTGAGGGAGAGCTGCACTGTCGGAGGGTCAGTACCGAGGGAGCGCTGCACTGTCGGAGGGTCAGTACTGAGGGAGCGCTGCACTGTCGGAGGGTCAGTACCGAGGGAGCGCTGCACTGTCGGAGGGTCAGTACTGAGGGAGAGCTGCACTGTCGGAGGGTCAGTACCGAGGGAGTGCTGCACTGTCGGAGGGTCAGTACCGAGGGAGCGCTGCACTGTCGGAGGGTCAGTACCGAGGGAGCGCTGCACTGTCGGAGGGTCAGTACTGAGGGAGCGCTGCACTGTCGGAGGGTCAGTACTGAGGGAGCGCTGCACTGTCGGAGGGTCAGTACTGAGGGAGCGCTGCACTGTCGGAGGGTCAGGACTGAGGGAGCGCTGCATTGTCGGAGGGTCAGCACTGAGGGAGCGCTGCACTGTCGGAGGGTCAGTACTGAGGGAGCGCTGCACTGTCGGAGTGGCTGCATTTTGGATGAGACATTAAACCTCGTTCCCCCCTGCCCTCTCAGGGTGTAAAAGATCCCATGACACTATTTTGAAGATGAGGAGGGGAGTTCTCCCCAGTGTCCCGGCCAATATTTATCCCTCAATTATGATCACCAAACGAGATGATCTGGTCATTATCTTCTTGCTGTTTGTGGGATCTTGCTGTGTGTAAATTGTGTGCCACGTTCCCTACATTACCCCTCTGCCCCTCTCCCTTCGTGGAGTGAGAGCCTGACTTCCCCATCGTCACTGCCTGCCTCCCGTGTGTTCGTTGGGAACTCTCGGCTCCCGCTGCTGACACTCGCCGACAGTAACATGTCCCCTCTTCCACCGTGCAGGGCAAGCCCAGGCCAAAGGTCACATGGCGAAAGGACGATCAGCCCCTGGAGGTGAAGACCATCAATATCCGCAACAGTGACACAGACACCATCTTCTTCATCCGCCAGGCCGAGCGTCCCCACTCAGGGACTTATCAAATCGAGGTGGATATTGAGAATACCCAGGACACAGCCACAATCCACATCCAGATCGTAGGTAAGAGATGGTCAGAACTACCTGCACCCAGCACTGCATCTCCCTCGACTCTGTCCCATCAAACACTCCCAGGGCAGGTACAGCACGGGTTAGATACAGAGTAAAGCTCCCTCTACACTGTCCCATCAAACACTCCCAGGGCAGGTACAGCACGGGTTAGATACAGAGTAAAGCTCCCTCTACACTGTCCCATCAAACACTCCCGGGGCAGGTACAGCACGGGTCAGATACAGAGTAAAGCTCCCTCCACACTGTCCCATCAAACCCTCCCAGGGCAGGTACAGCACGGGTTAGATACAGAGTAAAGCTCCCTCCACACTGTCCCATCAAACCCTCCCAGGGCAGGTACAGGGTTAGATACAGAGTAAAGCTCCCTCTACACTGTCCCATCAAACACTCCCAGGGCAGGTACAGCACGGGTTAGATACAGAGTAAAGCTCCCTCCACACTGTCCCATCAAACCCTCCCAGGGCAGGTACAGGGTTAGATACAGAGTAAAGCTCCCTCTACACTGTCCCATCAAACACTCCCAGGGCAGGTACAGGGTTAGATACAGAGTAAAGCTCCCTCTACACTGTCCCATCAAACACTCCCAGGGCAGGTACAGCATGGGTTAGATACAGAGTAAAGCTCCCTCTACACTGTCTCATCAAACACTCCCGGGGCAGGTACAGCACGGGTTAGATACAGAGTAAAGCTCCCTCTGCACTGTCCCATCAAACACTCCCAGGGCAGGTACAGCACGGGTTAGATACAGAGTAAAGCTCCCTCTGCACTGCCCCATCAAACACTCCCAGGGCAGGTACAGCACGGGTTAGATGCAGAGTAAAGCTCCCTCCACACTGTCCCATCAAACACTCCCAGGGCAGGTACAGCACGGGTTAGATGCAGAGTAAAGCTCCCTCCACACTGTCCCATCAAACACTCCCAGGGCAGGTACAGCATGGGTTAGATACAGAGTAAAGCTCCCTCTACACTGTCTCATCAAACACTCCCAGGGCAGGTACAGCACGGGTTAGATGCAGAGTAAAGCTCCCTCCACACTGTCCCATCAAACACTCCCGGGGCAGGTACAGCACGGGTTAGATACAGAGTAAAGCTCCCTCTGCACTGTCCCATCAAACACTCCCAGGGCAGGTACAGCACGGGTTAGATACAGAGTAAAGCTCCCTCTGCACTGCCCCATCAAACACTCCCAGGGCAGGTACAGCACGGGTTAGATACAGAGTAAAGCTCCCTCCACACTGTCCCATCAAACACTCCCAGGGCAGGTACAGCACGGGTTAGATACAGAGTAAAGCTCCCTCCACACTGTCCCATCAAACACTCCCGGGGCAGGTACAACACAGGTTAGATACAGAGTAAAGCTCCCTCGACACTGTCCCATCAAACACTCCCAGGACAGGTACAGCACGGGTTAGATACAGAGTAAAGCTCCCTCTACACTGTCCCATCAAACACTCCCAGGGCCGGTACAGCACGGGTTAGATACAGAGTAAAGCTCCCTCTACACTGTCCCATCAAACACTCCCAGGGCAGGTATAGCACGGGTTAGATACAGAGTAAAGCTCCCTCCACACTGTCCCATCAAACACTCCCAGGGCAGGTACAGCACGGGTTAGATACAGAGTAAAGCTCCCTCTACACTGTCCCATCAAACACTCCCAGGGCAGGTACAGCACGGGTTAGATACAGAGTAAAGCTCCCTCTACACTGTCCCATCAAACACTCCCAGGGCAGGTATAGCACGGGTTAGATACAGAGTAAAGCTCCCTCCACACTGTCCCATCAAACACTCCCAGGGCAGGTACAGCACGGGTTAGATACAGAGTAAAGCTCCCTCTACACTGTCCCATCAAACACTCCCAGGGCAGGTACAGCACGGGTTAGATACAGAGTAAAGCTCCCTCTACACTGTCCCATCAAACACTCCCAGGGCAGGTACAGCACGGGTTAGATACAGAGTAAAGCTCCCTCTACACTGTCCCATCAAACACTCCCAGGGCAGGTACAGCACGGGTTAGATACAGAGTAAAGCTCCCTCTACACTGTCCCATCAAACACTCCCAGGGCAGGGACAGCACGGGTTAGATACAGAGTAAAGCTCCCTCCACACTGTCCCATCAAACACTCCCAGGGCAGGTACAGCACGGGTTAGATACAGAGTAAAGCTCCCTCTACACTGTCCCATCAAACACTCCCAGGGCAGGGACAGCACGGGTTAGATACAGAGTAAAGCTCCCTCTACACTGTCCCATCAAACACTCCCGGGGCAGGTACAGCACGGGTTAGATACAGAGTAAAGCTCCCTCTACACTGTCCCATCAAACACTCCCAGGGCAGGTACAGCACGGGTTAGATACAGAGTAAAGCTCCCTCTACACTGTCCCATCAAACACTCCGAGGGCAGGTATAGCACGGGTTAGATACAGAGTAAAGCTCCCTCTGCACTGTCCCATCAAACACTCCCAGGGCAGGTACAGCACGGGTTAGATACAGAGTAAAGCTTCCTCTACACTGTCCCATCAAACACTCCCAGGGCAGGTATAGCACGGGTTAGATACAGAGTAAAGCTCCCTCCACACTGTCCCATCAAACACTCCCGGGGCAGGTACAGCACGGGTTAGATACAGAGTAAAGCTCCCTCCACACTGTCCCATCAAACGCTCCCAGGGCAGGTACAGCACGGGTGAGATACAGAGTGAAGCTCCCTCTACACTGTCCCATCAAACACTCCCAGGGCAGGTACAGCACGGGTTAGATACAGAGTAAAGCTCCCTCTACACTGTCCCATCAAACACTCCCGGGGCAGGTACAACACAGGTTAGATACAGAGTAAAGCTCCCTCTACACTGTCCCATCAAACACTCCCAGGGCAGGTACAGCACGGGTTAGATACAGAGTAAAGCTCCCTCGACACTGTCCCATCAAACACTCCCAGGACAGGTACAGCACGGGTTAGATACAGAGTAAAGCTCCCTCTACACTGTCCCATCAAACACTCCCACGGCCGGTACAGCACGGGTTAGATACAGAGTAAAGCTCCCTCTACACTGTCCCATCAAACACTCCCAGGGCAGGTATAGCACGGGTTAGATACAGAGTAAAGCTCCCTCCACACTGTCCCATCAAACACTCCCAGGGCAGGTACAGCACGGGTTCGATACAGAGTAAAGCTCCCTCCACACTGTCCCATCAAACACTCCCAGGGCAGGTACAGCACGGGTTAGATACAGAGTAAAGCTCCCTCTACACTGTCCCATCAAACACTCCCGGGGCAGGTACAGCACGGGTTAGATACAGAGTAAAGCTCCCTCTACACTGTCCCATCAAACACTCCCAGGGCAGGTACAGCACAGGTTAGATACAGAGTAAAGCTCCCTCTACACTGTCCCATCAAACACTCCCAGGGCAGGTACAGCACGGGTTAGATACAGAGTAAAGCTCCCTCTACACTGTCCCATCAAACACTCCCAGGGCAGGTACAGCACGGGTTAGATACAGAGTAAAGCTCCCTCCACACTGTCCCATCAAACACTCCCGGGGCAGGTACAGCACGGGTGAGATACAGAGTAAAGCTCCCTCTACACTGTCCCATCAAACACTCCCAGGGTAGGTACAGCACGGGTTAGATACAGAGTAAAGCTTCCTCTACACTTTCCCATCAAACACTCCCAGGGCAGGTACAGCACGGGTTAGATACAGAGTAAAGCTCCCTCTACACTGTCCCATCAAACACTCCCGGGGCAGGTACAGCACGGGTTAGATACAGAGTAAAGCTCCCTCTACACTGTCCCATCAAACACTCCCAGGGCAGGTACAGCACGGGTTAGATACAGAGTAAAGCTCCCTCCACACTGTCCCATCAAACACTCCCAGGGCAGGTACAGCACGGGTTAGATACAGAGTAAAGCTCCCTCTACACTGTCCCATCAAACACTCCCAGGGCAGGTACAGCACGGGTTCGATACAGAGTAAAGCTCCCTCTGCACTGTCCCATCAAACACTCCCAGGGCAGGTACAGCACGGGTTAGATACAGAGTAAAGCTCCCTCCACACTGTCCCATCAAACACTCCCGGGGCAGGTACAGCACGGGTTAGATACAGAGTAAAGCTCCCTCCACACTGTCCCATCAAACACTCCCAGGGCAGGTACAGCACGGGTTAGATACAGAGTAAAGCTCCCTCTACACTGTCCCATCAAACACTCCCGGGGCAGGTACAGCACGGGTTAGATACAGAGTAAAGCTCCCTCTACACAGTCCCATCAAACACTCCCAGGGCAGGTACAACACAGGTTAGATACAGAGTAAAGCTCCCTCTACACTGTCCCATCAAACACTCCCAGGGCAGGTACAGCACGGGTTAGATACAGAGTAAAGCTCCCTCTACACTGTCCCATCAAACACTCCCAGGGCAGGTACAGCACGGGTTAGATACAGAGTAAAGCTCCCTCCACACTGTCCCATCAAACACTCCCAGGGCAGGTACAGCACGGGTTAGATACAGAGTAAAGCTCCCTCCACACTGTCCCATCAAACACTCCCGGGGCAGGTACAGCACGGGTTAGATACAGAGTAAAGCTCCCTCTGCACTGTCCCATCAAACACTCCCAGGGCAGGTACAGCACGGGTTAGATACAGAGTAAAGCTCCCTCTACACTGTCCCATCAAACACTCCCAGGGCAGGTACAGCACGGGTTAGATACAGAGTAAAGCTCCCTCCACACTGTCCCATCAAACACTCCCGGGGCAGGTACAGCACGGGTTAGATACAGAGTAAAGCTCCCTCCACACTGTCCCATCAAACACTCCCAGGGCAGGTACAGCACGGGTTAGATACAGAGTAAAGCTCCCTCCACACTGTCCCATCAAACACTCCCAGGGCAGGTACAGCACGGGTTAGATACAGAGTAAAGCTCCCTCCACACTGTCCCATCAAACACTCCCGGGGCAGGTACAGCACGGGTTAGATACAGAGTAAAGCTCCCTCTACACTGTCCCATCAAACAATCCCAGGGCAGGTATAGCACGGGTTAGATACAGAGTAAAGCTCCCTCCACACTGTCCCATCAAACACTCCCAGGGCAGGTATAGCACGGGTTAGATACAGAGTAAAGCTCCCTCCACACTGTCCCATCAAACACTCCCAGGACAGGTATAGCACGGGTTAGATACAGAGTAAAGCTCCCTCTACACTGTCCCATCAAACACTCCCAGGGCAGGTACAGCACGGGTTAGATACAGAGTAAAGCTCCCTCTACACTGTCCCATCAAACACTCCCAGGGCAGGTACAGCACGGGTTAGATACAGAGTAAAGCTCCCTCTACACTGTCCCATCAAACACTCCCAGGGCAGGTACAGCACGGGTTAGATACAGAGTAAAGCTCCCTCTACACTGTCCCATCAAACACTCCCAGGGCAGGTACAGCACGGGTTAGATACAGAGTAAAGCTCCCTCTACACTGTCCCATCAAACACTCCCAGGGCAGGTACAGCATGGGTTAGATACAGAGTAAAGCTCCCTCTACACTGTCCCATCAAACACTCCCAGGACAGGTATAGCACGGGTTAGATACAGAGTAAAGCTCCCTCTACACTGTCCCATCAAACACTCCCAGGGCAGGTACAGCACGGGTTAGATACAGAGTAAAGCTCCCTCTACACTGTCCCATCAAACACTCCCAGGGCAGGTACAGCACGGGTTAGATACAGAGTAAAGCTCCCTCTACACTGTCCCATCAAACACTCCCAGGGCAGGTACAGCACGGGTTAGATACAGAGTAAAGCTCCCTCTACACTGTCCCATCAAACACTCCCAGGGCAGGTACAGCACGGGTTAGATACAGAGTAAAGCTCTTCCTGCCCCAGTGTTGGTCAGTTTTCCGATAGTCACACTCCTCACTCATTTCTCCCCCCCCACCTTGTACCTCTCCATTTCCATTACCCACTGATCCTCACCCTCCACTGTTTCCTCCCCTGCAGACAAGCCAGGGCCCCCATTGAATGTGAAGGTTGAGGAGGTGTGGGGTTTGAATGCGGCCCTGGCCTGGCAGCCTCCCAAAGACAATGGCAACTGCGAAATCACCGGATACACCATCCAGAAGGCCGACAAGAAGACCATGGTAAGAATGGACCGGATCGTTCTGGAACGAATGCAGACTGTGAGCTGCCCATCCGCTGGCCCTCTTGCCCTCTGTCCATTGCCTCTCCAGGTGCCAGCCTCTGGATGGGCATCTGCTTGTGTACAGTGACAGGCCCCACCAGCACCGTCACACTGGACGGGCACTGACCCATCACATGACACACACCCCCACCAGCCCGTTGTCCCGGGCACAGCTCCCCCACTCCCTGGGGACCCCTGTCCCCCACCCCCCCCCGGGGGGTCCCATTCACCCACTCCCAGAGTACCACTCTCCCCACGGGGTCAGTATTGGGGTCTGTGTGTACCCGGGTCGGGCGGGGTCAGTGTTGGGGTCTGTGTGTACCCGGGTCGGGCGGGGTCAGTGTTGGGGTCTCTGTGTGTACCCGGGTCGGGTGGGGTCAGTGTTGGGGTCTGTGTGTACCCGGGTCGGGTGGGGTCAGTGTTGGGGTCTCTGTGTGTACCCGGGTCGGGCGGGGTCAGTGTTGGGGTCTGTGTGTACCCGGGTCGGGTGGGGTCAGTGTTGGGGTCTGTGTGTACCCGGGTCGGGTGGGGTCAGTGTTGGGGTCTCTGTGTGTACCCGGGTCGGGTGGGGTCAGTGTTGGGGTCTGTGTGTACCCGGGTCGGGTGGGGTCAGTGTTGGGGTCTGTGTGTGTACCCGGGTCGGGTGGGGTCAGTGTTGGGGTCTCTCTGTGTACCCGGGTCGGGTGGGGTCGGTGTTGGGGTCTGTGTGTGTACCCGGGTCGGGCGGGGTCAGTGTTGGGGTCTGTGTGTACCCGGGTCGGGCGGGGTCAGTGTTGGGGTCTGTGTGTACCCGGGTCGGGCGGGGTCAGTGTTGGGGTCTCTGTGTGTACCCGGGTCGGGTCGGGTCGGTGTTGGGGTCTCTCTGTGTACCCGGGTCGGGTGGGGTCAGTGTTGGGGTCTGTGTGTGTACCCGGGTCGGGTGGGGTCGGTGTTGGGGTCTCTCTGTGTACCCGGGTCGGGTGAGGTCAGTGTTGGGGTCTGTGTGTGTACCCGGGTCGGGTGGGGTCGGTGTTGGGGTCTCTCTGTGTACCCGGGTCGGGTGAGGTCAGTGTTGGGGTCTGTGTGTGTACCCGGGTCGGGTGGGGTCGGTGTTGGGGTCTCTCTGTGTACCCGGGTCGGGTGGGGTCGGTGTTGGGGTCTCTCTGTGTACCCGGGTCGGGTGAGGTCAGTGTTGGGGTCTGTGTGTGTACCCGGGTCGGGCGGGGTCGGTGTTGGGGTGCAGCATGATGTACTCTGGGGGGAATGTACTCGCTCTCTCAGGTTCTGTCTGGAAACTCTGTCGGTTTTACAAATACTTGGACACATCATTCTTTTACTCTCTGACTCTCTCTCTCTCCTCACTGTTTCCCTCTTTCCCTGTTACTCCCTGTGCACCATCTCTCTCTGACCCCTCACTCTTTCCATTTCATTCCCCTCCCCCTCCCCTCTCTATCTTCCCTCTTTCCCTCCCTCCCTCTCCACTCCGCCTTCCCCCTCCTCTCCACCCTCTCCACGACCCCTCCTCCACCCCCTCCTCTCTGTCCTCCTCTCTCCCCCCTCCCCCTCCCTGCCCCCTCCCCGCCCCTGCCCCCCCCCTGCCCCCTCTCCCCCCCCCCGCCCGGGGCTCCAGGAGTGGTTCACGGTCTATGAACACTACCGTCGGTGTCAGTGCTGTGTGTCAGACCTGGTCATGGGGAACGAGTATTTCTTCCGGGTCTTCACTGAGAACATGTGCGGCCTGAGTCAGCACGCTGGTCAATCCAAGGACAGCGTCTACATCCAGAAGACAGGTAAGCCGGCCTTGGAGAGCACACGGATGAGGCCATACCAACGTCCAGACAGAGCTCCCTGGCTCATCTCCCCCCTCTCCCAAACACAGGGGTCTCTGACAGTGATCAGGGGCAGGAGCCCTGGCTGATTCCCCCCTCTCTCTAACACAGGGGTCTCTGACAGTGATCAGGGGCAGGAGCCCTGGCTCATCTCCCCTCTCCCAAACACGGGGGTCTCTGACAGTGATCAGGGGCAGGAGCCCTGGCTGATTCCCCCCTCTCCCAAACACGGGGGTCTCTGACAGTGATCAGGGGCAGGAGCCCTGGCTCATCTCCCCCCTCTCCCAAACACAGGGGTCTCTGACAGTGATCAGGGGCAGGAGCCCTGGCTGATTCCCCCCTCTCCCAAACACGGGGGTCTCTGACAGTGATCAGGGGCAGGAGCCCTGGCTCATCTCCCCCCTCTCCCAAACACGGGGGTCTCTGACAGTGATCAGGGGCAGGAGCCCTGGCTCATCTCCCCCCTCTCCCAAACACAGGGGTCTCTGACAGTGATCAGGGGCAGGAGCCCTGGCTGATTCCCCCCTCTCCCAAACACGGGGGTCTCTGACAGTGATCAGGGGCAGGAGCCCTGGCTGATTCCCCCCTCTCCCAAACACGGGGGTCTCTGACAGTGATCAGGGGCAGGAGCCCTGGCTGATTCCCCCCTCTCCCAAACACAGGGGTCTCTGACAGTGATCAGGGGCAGGAGCCCTGGCTGATTCCCCCCTCTCCCAAACACAGGGGTCTCTGACAGTGATCAGGGGCAGGAGCCCTGGCTGATTCCCCACTATCCCAAACACGGGGGTCTCTGACAGTGATCAGGGGCAGGAGCCCTGGCTGATTCCCCCCTCTCCCAAACACGGGGGTCTCTGACAGTGATCAGGGGCAGGAGCCCTGGCTGATTCCCCCCTCTCTCTAACACAGGGGTCTCTGACAGTGATCAGGGGCAGGAGCCCTGGCTGATTCCCCCCTCTCCCAAACACGGGGGTCTCTGACAGTGATCAGGGGCAGGAGCCCTGGCTGATTCCCCCCTCTCCCAAACACGGGGGTCTCTGACAGTGATCAGGGGCAGGAGCCCTGGCTGATTCCCCCCTCTCCCAAACACAGGGGTCTCTGACAGTGATCAGGGGCAGGAGCCCTGGCTCATCTCCCCCCTCTCCCAAACACGGGGGTCTCTGACAGTGATCAGGGGCAGGAGCCCTGGCTGATTCCCCCCTCTCTCTAACACAGGGGTCTCTGACAGTGATCAGGGGCAGGAGCCCTGGCTGATTCCCCCCTCTCCCAAACACGGGGGTCTCTGACAGTGATCAGGGGCAGGAGCCCTGGCTGATTCCCCCCTCTCCCAAACACAGGGGTCTCTGACAGTGATCAGGGGCAGGAGCCCTGGCTGATTCCCCCCTCTCTCTAACACAGGGGTCTCTGACAGTGATCAGGGGCAGGAGCCCTGGCTGATTCCCCCCTCTCCCAAACACGGGGGTCTCTGACAGTGATCAGGGGCAGGAGCCCTGGCTGATTCCCCCCTCTCTCTAACACAGGGGTCTCTGACAGTGATCAGGGGCAGGAGCCCTGGCTGATTCCCCCCTCTCTCTAACACAGGGGTCTCTGACAGTGATCAGGGGCAGGAGCCCTGGCTGATTCCCCCCTCTCCCAAACACAGGGGTCTCTGACAGTGATCAGGGGCAGGAGCCCTGGCTGATTCCCCACTATCCCAAACACGGGGGTCTCTGACAGTGATCAGGGGCAGGAGCCCTGGCTGATTCCCCCCTCTCCCAAACACGGGGGTCTCTGACAGTGATCAGGGGCAGGAGCCCTGGCTGATTCCCCCCTCTCTCTAACACAGGGGTCTCTGACAGTGATCAGGGGCAGGAGCCCTGGCTGATTCCCCCCTCTCCCAAACACAGGGGTCTCTGACAGTGATCAGGGGCAGGAGCCCTGGCTCATCTCCCCCCTCTCCCAAACACGGGGGTCTCTGACAGTGATCAGGGGCAGGAGCCCTGGCTGATTCCCCCCTCTCCCAAACACGGGGGTCTCTGACAGTGATCAGGGGCAGGAGCCCTGGCTGATTCCCCCCTCTCCCAAACACAGGGGTCTCTGACAGTGATCAGGGGCAGGAGCCCTGGCTGATCTCCCCCCTCTCCCAAACACAGGGGTCTCTGACAGTGATCAGGGGCAGGAGCCCTGGCTCATCTCCCCCCTCTCTCTAACACAGGGGTCTCTGACAGTGATCAGGGGCAGGAGCCCTGGCTGATTCCCCCCTCTCCCAAACACGGGGGTCTCTGACAGTGATCAGGGGCAGGAGCCCTGGCTGATTTCCCCCCTCTCCCAAACACAGGGGTCTCTGACAGTGATCAGGGGCAGGAGCCCTGGCTGATTTCCCCCCTCTCCCAAACACGGGGGTCTCTGACAGTGATCAGGGGCAGGAGCCCTGGCTCATCTCCCCCCTCTCTCTAACACAGGGGTCTCTGACAGTGATCAGGGGCAGGAGCCCTGGCTGATTCCCCCCTCTCCCAAACACGGGGGTCTCTGACAGTGATCAGGGGCAGGAGCCCTGGTTGATTCCCCCCTCTCCCAAACATGGGGGTCTCTGACAGTGATCAGGGGCAGGAGCCCTGGCTGATTCCCCCCTCTCCCAAACACGGGGGTCTCTGACAGTGATCAGGGGCAGGAGCCCTGGCTCATCTCCCCCCTCTCCCAAACACAGGGGTCTCTGACAGTGATCAGGGGCAGGAGCCCTGGCTCATCTCCCCCCTCTCCCAAACATGGGGGTCTCTGACAGTGATCAGGGGCAGGAGCCCTGGCTGATTCCCCCCTCTCCCAAACACGGGGGTCTCTGACAGTGATCAGGGGCAGGAGCCCTGGCTCATCTCCCCCCTCTCCCAAACACAGGGGTCTCTGACAGTGATCAGGGGCAGGAGCCCTGGCTGATTCCCCCCTCTCTCTAACACGGGGGTCTCTGACAGTGATCAGGGGCAGGAGCCCTGGCTCATCTCCCCCCTCTCCCAAACACGGGGGTCTCTGACAGTGATCAGGGGCAGGAGCCCTGGCTCATCTCCCCCCTCTCCCAAACACAGGGGTCTCTGACAGTGATCAGGGGCAGGAGCCCTGGCTGATTCCCCCCTCTCCCAAACACGGGGGTCTCTGACAGTGATCAGGGGCAGGAGCCCTGGCTGATTCCCCCCTCTCCCAAACACAGGGGTCTCTGACAGTGATCAGGGGCAGGAGCCCTGGCTCATCTCCCCCCTCTCCCAAACACGGGGGTCTCTGACAGTGATCAGGGGCAGGAGCCCTGTCTCATCTCCCCCCTCTCCCAAACACAGGGGTCTCTGACAGTGATCAGGGGCAGGAGCCCTGGCTGATTCCCCCCTCTCCCAAACACGGGGGTCTCTGACAGTGATCAGGGGCAGGAGCCCTGGCTGATTCCCCCCTCTCCCAAACACAGGGGTCTCTGACAGTGATCAGGGGCAGGAGCCCTGGCTCATCTCCCCCCTCTCCCAAACACGGGGGTCTCTGACAGTGATCAGGGGCAGGAGCCCTGTCTCATCTCCCCCCTCTCCCAAACACAGGGGTCTCTGACAGTGATCAGGGGCAGGAGCCCTGGCTGATTCCCCCCTCTCTCTAACACAGGGGTCTCTGACAGTGATCAGGGGCAGGAGCCCTGGCTGATTCCCCCCTCTCCCAAACACGGGGGTCTCTGACAGTGATCAGGGGCAGGAGCCCTGGCTGATTCTCCCCTCTCCCAAACACGGGGGTCTCTGACAGTGATCAGGGGCAGGAGCCCTGGCTGATCTCCCCCCTCTCTCTAACACAGGGGTCTCTGACAGTGATCAGGGGCAGGAGCCCTGGCTGATTCCCCCCTCTCTCTAACACAGGGGTCTCTGACAGTGATCAGGGGCAGGAGCCCTGGCTGATTCCCCCCTCTCCCAAACACGGGGGTCTCTGACAGTGATCAGGGGCAGGAGCCCTGGCTGATTCTCCCCTCTCCCTAACACAGGGGTCTCTGAAGCCAATCGTAGCGCCCCTACCTCTGCCTGAGCTGATCAGAGCCTCGTGATGGGACCTGCCCAGCGGGGATTTGGTCCAGGTGTGGTCTTCAATGAAGCAGGGTTCGAGGGCCAGTGGGAAATTGGACCACAGCAATCAGACGTAACTCAGTACATTATAAAGTCAAACATGCCGTCCTTATTTGTCCATCTCTATTATAAATTCCAATGTCAGCATTTAGAGTGGGAATTTCCTATGTAAACAAGTCACACTGCAATTACACCCTCCTACCAATGGCGGCAGCGCAGCCATTTTTAAATGCAGATGGGGAAGTCTTGCTCCAGAGGAGAGGTTTGCCAGATCTGTAAAGAGGGGAGTGTGGTGACTCGAGGGTCAGATTCACCTCCCCTCCTCCTGCCTTATCTACGGGTTGAGGAGATTTGTTGGTTTTGGGGGGGTTGGGGGAGGGGGAGGTCTGTGATCACAGGAGGTGAAGGTTCGGAGGTCAACGAGCAAGTCAGGGGGACGTTTGAGCTGGTGTTGAGGGAGTGGGCTCTGCCAGACTCTAACCATGCACTCTTCCTGGTGCCTCTGACAGGGATAGAGTACAAGCCACCCAGTTACAAGCAACACGACTTCTCTGAACCGCCCAAGTTCACTCGCCCGCTGGTGAATCGCTCCGTGATTTGTGGGTACAACGCCACTCTCAGCTGTGCCCTGCGAGGGATCCCCAAGGTAAGAGTTCAGAATCAGTGTGGAGAGACTCTTCTCAGTGAGAGAATTATAATCACAAGTGCTACTAATCCCTCTCTCTCCATCTTTGTCTCTTTCTGTCTCTCCCCCTCTATCCCTCTCTCTATGTCTCTGTCTCTCTCTCTCTCCCTGTCTCTCCCCCTCTATCCCTCTCTCTATGTCTCTGTCTCTCTCTTTCCCTCTCTCTCCCTGTCTCTATCTCCGCTCTCTGTATCTGTCTCTCTCTCTCTCTGTCTGTCTCCCCCTCTATCCCTCTCTCTATGTCTCTCCCTGTCTCTCTATCTCCGCTCTCTGTATCTCTCTCTCTCTCTCTGTCTCCCCCTCTATCCCTCTCTCTATGTCTCTGTCTCTCTCTTTCCCTCTCTCTGTATCTGTTTCTCTCTGTCTCCCCCTCTATCCCTCTCTCTATGTCTCTGTCTCTCTCTATCCCACTCTCTGCATCTGTCTCTCTCTGTCTCTCCCCCTCTCTATGCCTTTGTCTTGTTCTCTCTCTATCTTTCTCTCCCCCTGTCTTTCTCTCTCTGTATCTGTATCTCGCTCTCTCTGTGCCTGTCTCCCTCTCTCTGTGTCTCTGTCTATCTCTCTCTCTCTCTCCCCCTCCCTGTCTCTCTCTCTCTTTCTCTGTCTCTTCCTCGCTCTCTTTCTGTACGTGTCTCCCTCTTTCTGTATCTCTGTCTATCTCTCTATCTCTGTATCTGTCCCTCTCTCTCCCTCTCTCTCTCCCTCCCTCCTTCTCTCTCCCACTCCCTCCCTCCTTCTCTCTCCCACTCCCTCCCCCTCTCTCTCTCTCCCTCCCCCCTCCCTCCCCTCTCTCTCTCCCCCCTCCCTCCCCTCTCTCTCCCTCCCCCCTCCCTCCCCTCTCTCTCTCCCTCCCCCCTCCCTCCCCTCTCTCTCTCCCTCCCCCCTCCCTCCCCTCTCTCTCTCCCTCCCCCCTCCCTCCCCTCTCTCTCTCTCTCTCTCCCTCCCCCCTCCCTCCCCCCTCCCTCCCCTCTCACTCTCCCTCCCCCCTCCCTCCCACTCCCCCTCTCTCCCTCCCCCTCTCCCTCCCACTCCCCTTCTCTCCCTCCCCTCTCCCTCCCCCCCTCTCCCTCCCTCTCTCTCCTCTCTCCCTCCCCCCTCTCTCCCTCCCCCCCTCTCTCCCTCCCCCCCTCCCTCTCTCCCTCCCCCCTCTCTCCCTCCCCCCTCTCTCCCTCCCCCCTCTCTCCCTCCCCCCTCTCTCCCTCCCCCCTCTCTCTCTCCTCCCTCTCTCTCTCCTCCCTCCCCCTCTCTCTCCCTCCCCCCTCCCTCTCTCCTCCCTCTCCCTCCCCCCTCCCCCCTCCCTCTCTCCTCCCTCCCCCTCTCTCTCCTCACTCCCTCCCCCCTCCCTCTCTCCTCTCTCCCTCCCCCCTGCCCCCTCCCTCTCTCCTCTCTCCCTCCCCCCTGCCCCCTCTCTCTCTCCTCCCTCCCCCCTGCCCCCTCTCTCTCTCCTCTCTCTCTCTCTCCTCTCTCCCTCCCCCTCTCTCTCTCTCCTCTCTCTCTCTCCTCTCTCTCTCTCTCCTCTCTCCCTCCCCCCTCTCTCTCTCTCCTCTCTCCCTCCCCCCTCTCTCTCTCTCCTCTCTCCCTCCCCCCTCTCTCTCTCCTCTCTCCCTACCCCCTCTCTCTCTCCCCCTCTCCCCCTCTCTCCCCCTCTCTCCCTCTCTCTCCCCCTCTCCCTCTCCCTCTCTCTCCTCTCTCCTCTCTCCCTCCCCCCTCTCTCTCCCCCTCTCCCCCTCTCCCCCTCTCCCTCTCCCCCTCTCCCCCTCTCCCTCTCCCCCTCTCCCTCTCCCCCTCTCCCCCCCCAGCCCAAGGTGTTATGGTACAAGAATCGGATGGACCTGTCGAGTGACCCCAGGTACAGGATGTTCAGTAACCAGGGGGTGCTGACGCTGGAGATCAGGAAGCCGTGCCCCTTCGATGCTGGGCTCTACAGTTGCCATGCCGTCAACCAGCTGGGCGAGGCCGAGAGCGAGTGTAGGCTGGAGGTCCGAGGTCAGTGAAAGGTCGCCGGGGAGGAGGGTCCCGTCTCAGCCTCAACTCCACGTGGGGACTAATCCGACTGAAAGGACCTGCATTTCTATAGCACCTTTCACCACCTCGGGACGTCCCAGAGTGCTTCACTGCCAGTGAAATACTCTTTGAAGTTTAGTCCCCGTTATACTGTAGGAAACGCGGCAGCCAATTTGTGCACAGCAAGATCCCACAAGCAGCAATGTGATCATGACCAGATCATGTGTTCAGTGATGTTCGTGGAGGGATAAATATTGACGGGGACACCGGGAAGAACTCTCCTGCTCTTCCAACAGCGGCCATGGGATCTTTTACACCCACCTGAGAAGGCAGACGGGGCCTCGGGTGAACGTCTCATCAGAAAGACAGCAGCTCTGACAATGCGACACTCCCTGACAGTGCAGCACTCCCTCAGCACAGCCCTTAGGGAAGAGTGACCATAATATGATGGAATTCTTCGTTAGGTTTGAAAGTGATGCAGTTCAATCCGAAACTAGGGTCTTAAATCTAAACCAAGGAATCTACGAGGTTTTGAGGCGCACGTTGGCTGTCGTTGATTGGTGAATTACATTAAAAGGCCTGATGGTAGACAGGCAATGGCCAGCATTTAAAGAATTAATACATAATTTGCAACAAATATATATTCCTTTAAGGCACAAAGACCCAACAGGAAAAGTGGTCCAATCATGGCTAACAAGGGAAATTAAAGATAATAATAAATCAAAGGAAGAGGCAGATAAAGTTTCCAGAAAAAGCAGTAAGCCTGAGGATTGGGAGCATTTTAGAATTCAGCAAAGGAGGGCCAGGACATTGATAAAGAGGGAAAATAGAATATGAGAGTAAACTAGCGAGAAATATAAAAACGGACTGTAAAAGCTTCTCTAGGTATGTAAAAAGGAAAAGACTGGTGAAGGCAAATGTGGGTCCCTTACACACAGACGGGAGAGTTTATAACGGGGAATAAGGAAATGGCAGAGAAATTAAACAAATACTTTGTATCTGTCTTCAAGGAAGAAGACACAAAAAAACCTCCCAGAAATACTAGAGAACCAAGGGTCAGGCGAGAATGAGGAACTGAAGGAAATTAGTAAAAAAATAGTACGAGAGAAATGAATGGGACTGAAAGTCGATAAATCCCAAGGACCTGATGATCCACATCCCAGGGATTTGAAAGAGGCGCTACAGAGATAGAGGATGCATTGGTGTCATCTTCCAAAATTCTATAGACTCTGGAACAGTTCCTGCAGATTGGAGGGTGGCAAATGTAACCCCACTATTTAAGAAAGGAGGGAGAGAGAAGAAAACAGGAACTACAGACTGATTAGCCTGACATCAAGTAATAGGGAAAATGCTGGAGTCTATTATAAAGGATGTTGATAACAGGACACTTAGAAAATAATAATAGATCTGGCATCTGAGTCACCATGGATTTATGAAAGGGAAACCATGTTTGACAAACCTATTGGAGTTCTTTGAGGATATAACTAGTAGAATAGATAAGGGGGAACCAGTGGATGTGGTGTATTTGGATTTTCAGAAGGCTTTCGATAAGGTTCCCCACAGGAGGTTGGTGAACAAAGTTAGAGCACATGGGATTGGGGGTAATATACTGGCATGGATTGAGAATTGGTTAACAGACAGAAAACAGAGAGTCGGATAATCGGGTCTTTTTCAGGTTGGCAGACTGTGACTAGTGGGGTACCGCAGGGATCGGTGCTTGGGCCCCAGATATTCACAATATATAGCAATGATTTGGATGAGGGAACCAAATGTAATATTTCCAAGTTTGCTGATGACACAAACTAGGTGGGAATGTGAGTTGTGAGGAGGATGCAAAGAGGCTTCAAGGCGATTTAGACAAGTTGAGTGAGTGGGCAAGAACATGGCAGATGGAATATAATGTGGAAAAATATGAAGTTATCCACTTTGGAAGGAAAAACAGAAATGCAGAGTATTTTTTACATGGTGAGAGATTGGGAAATGTTGATGTTCAAAGGGACCTGGGTGTCCTTGTACACGAGTCACTGAAAGCAAACATGCAGGTGCAGCAAGCAATTAGGAAGGCAAATGGTATGTTGGCCTTTATTACAAGAGGCTTTGAGTACAGGAGTAAAGATGTCTTACTGCAGTTATATTGGGCCTTAGTGAGACCATGATGTGGAGATGCCGGTGATGGACTGGGGTTGACAATTGTAAACAATTTTACAACACCAAGTTATAGTCCAGCAATTTTATTTTAAATTCACAAGCTTTCGGAGGCTACCTCCTTCCTCAGGTGAACGTTCACATTGTTCACCTGAGGAAGGAGGTAGCCTCCGAAAGCTTGTGAATTTAAAATAAAATTGCTGGACTATAACTTAGTGAGACCACACCTGGAGTATTGTGTACAATTTTGGTCTCCTTACCTAAGAAAGGATATACTTGCCATAGAGGGAGTGCAACGAAGGTTCACCAGACTGATTCCTGGGATGGCGGGATTGTTGTATGAGGAGAGATTGAGTAGACTAGGCCTGTATTCTCTAGAGTTTAGAAGAATGAGAGGTGATCTCATTGAAACAGACAAAATTCTTACAGGGGCTCGACAGGGTAGATGCAGGGGAGGATGTTTCCCCTGGCTGGGGAGACTAGAACCAGGGGTCACAGTCTCAGAATAAGGGGTACGCCATTTAGGACTGAGATGAGGGGGAATTTCTTCACTCAGAGGGTGGTGAATCTTTGGAATTCTCTCCCCAGAGGGCTGTGGAGGCTCAGTCATTGAATATATTCAAAACAGAGATCGATAGATTTCCAGATATTAAAGGCATCAAGGGATATGGGGATAGTGCAGGAAAATGGCGTTGAGGTAGAAGATCAGCCATGATCTTGTTGAATGGCGGAGCAGGCTCGAGGGGCCAGATGGCCTACTCCTGATCCTATTTTTTATGTTCTTACGTTCCTCCGACAGTGCAGCACTCCCTCAGTACTGACCCTCCGACAGTGCAGCACTCCCTCAGTACTGACCCTCCGACAGTGCAGCACTCCCTCAGTACTGACCCTCCGACAGTGCAGCACTCCCTCAGTACTGACCCTCCGACAGTGCAGCACTCCCTCAGTACTGACCCTCCGACAGTGCAGCGCTCCCTCAGTACTGACCCTCCGACAGTGCAGCACTCCCTCAGTACTGACCCTCCGACAGTGCAGCACTCCCTCAGTACTGACCCTCCGACAGTGCAGCGCTCCCTCAGTACTGACCCTCTGACAGTGCAGCGCTCCCTCAGTACTGACCCCTCCACAGTGCATCGCTCCCTCAGTACTGACCCTCCGACAGTGCAGCGCTCCCTCAGTACTGACCCTCCGACAGTGCAGCGCTCCCTCAGTACTGACCCTCCGACAGTGCAGCGCTCCCTCAGTACTGACCCTCCGACAGTGCAGCTCTCCCTCAGTACTGACCCTCCGACAGTGCAGCTCTCCCTCAGTACTGACCCTCCGACAGTGCAGCTCTCCCTCAGTACTGACCCTCCGACAGTGCAGCTCTCCCTCAGTACTGACCCTCCGACAGTGCAGCGCTCCCTCAGTACTGACCCTCCGACAGTGCAGCGCTCCCTCAGTACTGACCCTCCGACAGTGCAGCGCTCCCTCAGTACTGACCCCTCCGACAGTGCAGCGCTCCCTCAGTACTGACCCTCCGACAGTGCAGCGCTCCCTCAGTACTGACCCTCCGACAGTGCAGCTCTCCCTCAGTACTGACCCTCCGACAGTGCAGCTCTCCCTCAGTACTGACCCTCCGACAGGGCAGCGCTCCCTCAGTACTGACCCTCCGACAGTGCAGCTCTCCCTCAGTACTGACCCTCCGACAGTGCGGCTCTCCCTCAGTACTGACCCTCCGACAGTGCGGCACTCCCTCAGTACTGACCCTCCGACAGTGCGGCACTCCCTCAGTACTGACCCCTCCGACAGTGCAGCTCTCCCTCAGCACTGACCCTCCGACAGTGCAGCTCTCCCTCAGTACTGACCCTCCGACAGTGCAGCTCTCCCTCGGTACTGACCCTCCGATAGGGCGGCGCTCCCTCGGTACTGACCCTCCGACAGTGCGGCTCTCCCTCGGTACTGACCCTCCGACAGGGCAGCGCTCCCCCAGTACTGACCCTCCGACAGTGCGGCTCTCCCTCAGTACTGACCCTCCGACAGTGCAGCACTCCCTCAGTACTGACCCTCCGACAGTGCGGCTCTCCCTCAGTACTGACCCTCCGACAGTGCGGCTCTCCCTCAGTACTGACCCTCCGACAGTGCGGCACTCCCTCAGTACTGACCCTCCGACAGTGCAGCTCTCCCTCAGTACTGACCCTCCGACAGTGCAGCTCTCCCTCAGTACTGACCCTCCGACAGTGCAGCTCTCCCTCGGTACTGACCCTCCGATAGGGCGGCGCTCCCTCGGTACTGACCCTCCGACAGTGCGGCTCTCCCTCGGTACTGACCCTCCGACAGGGCAGCGCTCCCCCAGTACTGACCCTCTGACAGTGCGGCTCTCCCTCTACTGACCCTCCGACAGTGCGGCACTCCCTCAGTACTGACCCTCCGACAGTGCGGCTCTCCCTCAGTACTGACCCTCCGACAGTGCGGCTCTCCCTCAGTACTGACCCTCCGACAGTGCGGCACTCCCTCAGTACTGACCCTCCGACAGTGCGGCACTCCCTCAGTACTGACCCACCGACAGTGCAGCACTCCCTCAGTACTGACCCTCCGACAGTGCGCCTCTCCCTCAGTACTGACCATCCGACAGTGCAGCACTCCCTCAGTACTGACCCTCCGACAGTGCAGCACTCCCTCAGTACTGACCCTCCGACAGTGCGCCTCTCCCTCAGTACTGACCATCCGACAGTGCAGCACTCCCTCAGTACTGACCCCTCCGACAGTGCAGCACTACCTCAGTACTGACCCTCCGACAGTGCAGCACTCCCTCAGTACTGACCCTCCGACAGTGCAGCACTCCATCAGTACTGACCCTCCGACAGTGCAGCACTCCCTCAGTACTGACCCTCCGACAGTGCAGCACTCCCTCAGTACTGACCCCTCCCGACAGTGCAGCGCTCCCTCAGTACTGACCCTCCGACAGTGCAGCACTCCCTCAGTACTGACCCTCCGACAGTGCAGCACTCCCTCAGTACTGACCCTCCGACAGTGCAGCGCTCCCTCAGTACTGACCCTCCCACAGTGCATCGCTCCCTCAGTACTGACCCTCCGACAGTGCAGCGCTCCCTCAGTAACTGACCCTCCGACAGTGCAGCGCTCCCTCAGTACTGACCCTCCGACAGTGCAGCTCTCCCTCAGTACTGACCCTCCGACAGTGCAGCTCTCCCCAGTACTGACCCTCCGACAGTGCAGCTCTCCCTCAGTACTGACCCTCCGACAGTGCAGCTCTCCCTCAGTACTGACCCCTCCGACAGTGCAGCGCTCCCTCAGTCCTGACCCTCCGACAGTGCAGCGCTCCCTCAGTACTGACCCTCCGACAGTGCAGCACTCCCTCAGTACTGACCCTCCGACAGTGCAGCGCTCCCTCAGTAGTGTATTGGGAGTGTCGGGCGAGATTATGTGCTCAAGGCACTGGAGTGGGAATTGACCCCTCAACCTTCTGACTCAGAGGTGAA
>NW_027139907.1:2442500-2464883 GCF_035084215.1 Heptranchias perlo | reverse complement strand
TCTGAGCTCACACATCAAGTACCAGCAGAAACCTGCAGCTCCTGGGAAACAAAATCAAAATCAAAACACAGCCGGAAATCTGTAATAACAGAAAACACTGCAGACGCTCAGCAAGTCAGGCAGCATCTGTGGAGAAAGAAACAGAAGAGCTTCCGTCAGAACTGAAAGATTTTAAGAGTAAAAGTTTTTTGAGCAAGTACAGAGCCAGGGAAAGTGGGGTGGGAGGGAGGGGTGGGGAGGAAAGAATAAAAGGGAAGGTCTGTGGTAGGGTGGAGGGCATGAGTGATTAAATGACAAATGGGATGAAGGTGAAGAAACAAAAGATGTGTCTCGAGGAGCTGTAAATGGTAACAGCAGAATCATCACCAGCACTTGCTGACCGAAGAAATGGGAGTAGTGGTTCTGATCTGAAGTTATTGAAATCAGTGTTGAGTTCGGAAGGTTGTAAAGTGCCGAAACGAAAGATGAGATGCTGCTCCTCGAGCTTCATTGGAACAGTGGAAGAGGCCGAGGACAGAGAGGTCAGAGTGAGAATGAGGTGGAGCATTCAATGGCAAGTGACCAGCAGGTCATGGTCATGCTTGCAGACAGAGGAACTGCCAGCTTCTCTGCAACCGTCCCTCAGCAACAATCAATTTTCCGAGGAGAGAGGAGGAAAACACTGGAGAAGGACAGGATTTTTTTTAAATCTCCATAACATGCTGCAGGCAACATCTCTTTTCGGGCCAAAGTAGAATCTTTTATCTTTAAAACTTTAAACAGCGAATTGTAATTGCGAGCCCGCCGTTAGTATTTCGAGATAACCATTTATGGATTGGGGCACTGAAGAACATAAAAAGGAGGGGGAGGCAAACATGAAATCATAGAAAGGTTGCAGCACAGAGGGAGGCCATTTGGCCCATCGAGCCCAGGCCAGCTCACACCTGTAAATTATGAACACCCGAAATATCCAACGTTTGGGTGGCAGCTGCTTTGTGCAAAAGTGAAAAAGCTGCAGATGATCCAAAGGCAGGAAGTTTCGTTGGAAGAGCAGGAAATAATAACTGAATTTTATAGACAGAATTTCGAAGTTGGGATCAGTTTGCTCATTTGACAATACTGTCAGGTTGGACACTGACAACTATAACAACCCATCAGAACATACCAGGCCTCAAACAACGTTCCTGAAAGTCTGTTCGTAATATTCATAATAATACACTAATTTATAATAATGCACAGTCATAATAATACACTAATTTATGATAACCCACATTCATAACAATACACTAATTTATAATAATCCACATTCATAATAATACACTAATTTATAATAACCCACATTCATAATAATACACTAATTTATAATAATGCACAGTCATAATAATACACTAATTTATGATAACCCACATTCATAACAATACACTAATTTATAATAATCCACATTCATAATAATACACAAATTTATAATAATCCACATTCATAATAATACACTAATTTATAATAACCCACATTCATAATAATACACTAATTTATAATAACCCACATTCATAACAATACACTAATTTATAATAATCCACATTCATAATAATACACAAATTTATAATAATCCACATTCATAATAATACACTAATTTATAATAACCCACATTCATAACAATACACTAATTTATAATAATCCACATTCATAATAATACACAAATTTATAATAATCCACATTCATAATAATACACTAATTTATAATAACCCACATTCATAATAATACACTAATTTATAATAACCCACATTCATAACAATACACTAATTTATAATAATCCACATTCATAACAATACACTAATTTATAATAACCCACATTCATAATAATACACTAATTTATAATAACCCACATTCATAACAATACACTAATTTATAATAATCCACATTCATAATAATACACTAATTTATAATAACCCACATTCATAACAATACACTAATTTATAATAATCCACATTCATAATAATACACAAATTTATAATAATCCACATTCATAATAATACACTAATTTATGATAACCCACATTCATAATAATACACTAATTTATAATAATGCACAGTCATAATAATACACTAATTTATGATAACCCACATTCATAACAATACACTAATTTATAATAATCCACATTCATAATAATACACTAATTTATAATAATGCACAGTCATAATAATACACTAATTTATGATAACCCACATTCATAACAATACACGAATTTATAATAATCCACAGTCATAATAATACACTAATTTATGATAACCCACATTCATAACAATACACTAATTTATAATAATCCACATTCATAATAATACACTAATTTATAATAACCCACATTCATAACAATACACTAATTTATAATAATCCACATTCATAATAATACACAAATTTATAATAATCCACATTCATAATAATACACTAATTTATAATAACCCACATTCATAATAATACACTAATTTATAATAACCCACATTCATAACAATACACTAATTTATAATAATCCACATTCATAACAATACACTAATTTATAATAACCCACATTCATAATAATACACTAATTTATAATAACCCACATTCATAACAATACACTAATTTATAATAATCCACATTCATAATAATACACTAATTTATAATAACCCACATTCATAACAATACACTAATTTATAATAATCCACATTCATAATAATACACAAATTTATAATAATCCACATTCATAATAATACACTAATTTATGATAACCCACATTCATAATAATACACTAATTTATAATAATGCACAGTCATAATAATACACTAATTTATGATAACCCACATTCATAACAATACACTAATTTATAATAATCCACATTCATAATAATACACTAATTTATAATAATGCACAGTCATAATAATACACTAATTTATGATAACCCACATTCATAACAATACACGAATTTATAATAATCCACAGTCATAATAATACACTAATTTATGATAACCCACATTCATAACAATACACTAATTTATAATAACCCACATTCATAACAATACACTAATTTATAATAACCCACATTCATAATAATACACTAATTTATAATAATCCACATTCATAATAATACACAAATTTATAATAATCCACATTCATAATAATACACTAATTTAAAACCGAGTCATAACAATACACTAATTTATAATAACCCACATTCATAATAATACACTAATTTATAATAACCCACATTCATAACAATACACTAATTTATAATAACCCACATTCATAATAATACACTAATTTATAATAACACACAGTCATAATAATACACTAATTTATGATAACCCACATTCATAACAATACACTAATTTATAATAACCCACATTCATAATAACCCACATTCATAATAATACACGAATTTATAATAACCTACATTCATAATAATACACTAATTTATAATAACCTACATGCATAATAATACACTAATTTATAATAACCGACATTCATAATAATCCACATTCATAATAATACACGGATTTATAATAACCTACATTCATAATAATACACTAATTTATAATAACCTACATTCATAATAATACACTAATTTATAATAACCCACATTCATAATATTACACTAATTTATAATAACTCACATTCATAATAATACACTAATTTATAATAACCTACATTCATAATAATACACTAATTTATAATAACCCACATTCATAATAATACACTAATTTATAATAACCCACATTCATAATAATACACTAATTTATAATAACCCACATTCATAATAATACACTAATTTATAATAACCCACATTCATAATAACCCACATTCATAGGACAGAATCTATTTGGTTAGAGTTAAGAAACAATAGAGGTGCCATTACACTACTGGGTGTATTCTATAGGCCACCAACCAGTGGGAAGGATATAGAAGAGCAAATTTGCAGGGAAAATACAGAGAGGTGCAAAAGCCATCGAGTAGTGATAACTGGGGACTTCAGTATTCTAATATAGACTGGAATATTAAATCAGGCGCAAATAAAAACAGAAAATACTGCAGACGCTCAGCAAGTCAAGCAGCATCTGTGGAGAAAGAAACAGAAGAGCTTCCGTCAGAACTGAAAGATTTTAAGAGTAAAAGTTTTTTGAGCAAGTACAGAGCCAGGGAAAGGGGGGTGGGAGGGAGGGGTGGGGAGGAAAGAATAAAAGGGAAGGTCTGTGGTAGGGTGGAGGGCATGAGTGATTAAATGACAAATGGGATGAAGGTGAAGAAACAAAAGATGTGTCTCGAGGAGCTGTAAATGGTAACAGCAGAATCATCACCAGCACTTGCTGACCGAAGAAATGGGAGTAGTGGTTCTGATCTGAAGTTATTGAAATCAGTGTTGAGTTCGGAAGGTTGTAAAGTGCCGAAACGAAAGATGAGATGCTGCTCCTCGAGCTTCATTGGAACAGTGGAAGAGGCCGAGGACAGAGAGGTCAGAGTGAGAATGAGGTGGAGCATTCAATGGCAAGTGACCAGCAGGTCATGGTCATGCTTGCAGACAGAGGAACTGCCAGCTTCTCTGCAACCGTCCCTCAGCAACAATCAATTTTCCGAGGAGAGAGGAGGAAAACACTGGAGAAGGACAGGATTTTTTTTTAAATCTCCATAACATGCTGCAGGCAACATCTCTTTTCGGGCCAAAGTAGAATCTTTTATCTTTAAAACTTTAAACAGCGAATTGTAATTGCGAGCCCGCCGTTAGTATTTCGAGATAACCATTTATGGATTGGGGCACTGAAGAACATAAAAAGGAGGGGGAGGCAAACATGAAATCATAGAAAGGTTGCAGCACAGAGGGAGGCCATTTGGCCCATCGAGCCCAGGCCAGCTCACACCTGTAAATTATGAACACCCGAAATATCCAACGTTTGGGTGGCAGCTGCTTTGTGCAAAAGTGAAAAAGCTGCAGATGATCCAAAGGCAGGAAGTTTCGTTGGAAGAGCAGGAAATAATAACTGAATTTTATAGACAGAATTTCGAAGTTGGGATCAGTTTGCTCATTTGACAATACTGTCAGGTTGGACACTGACAACTATAACAACCCATCAGAACATACCAGGCCTCAAACAACGTTCCTGAAAGTCTGTTCGTAATATTCATAATAATACACTAATTTATAATAATGCACAGTCATAATAATACACTAATTTATGATAACCCACATTCATAACAATACACTAATTTATAATAATCCACATTCATAATAATACACTAATTTATAATAACCCACATTCATAATAATACACTAATTTATAATAATGCACAGTCATAATAATACACTAATTTATGATAACCCACATTCATAACAATACACTAATTTATAATAATCCACATTCATAATAATACACAAATTTATAATAATCCACATTCATAATAATACACTAATTTATAATAACCCACATTCATAATAATACACTAATTTATAATAACCCACATTCATAACAATACACTAATTTATAATAATCCACATTCATAATAATACACAAATTTATAATAATCCACATTCATAATAATACACTAATTTATAATAACCCACATTCATAACAATACACTAATTTATAATAATCCACATTCATAATAATACACTAATTTATAATAACCCACATTCATAACAATACACTAATTTATAATAATCCACATTCATAATAATACACAAATTTATAATAATCCACATTCATAATAATACACTAATTTATAATAACCCACATTCATAATAATACACTAATTTATAATAACCCACATTCATAACAATACACTAATTTATAATAATCCACATTCATAACAATACACTAATTTATAATAACCCACATTCATAATAATACACTAATTTATAATAACCCACATTCATAACAATACACTAATTTATAATAATCCACATTCATAATAATACACTAATTTATAATAACCCACATTCATAACAATACACTAATTTATAATAATCCACATTCATAATAATACACAAATTTATAATAATCCACATTCATAATAATACACTAATTTATGATAACCCACATTCATAATAATACACTAATTTATAATAATGCACAGTCATAATAATACACTAATTTATGATAACCCACATTCATAACAATACACTAATTTATAATAATCCACATTCATAATAATACACTAATTTATAATAATGCACAGTCATAATAATACACTAATTTATGATAACCCACATTCATAACAATACACGAATTTATAATAATCCACAGTCATAATAATACACTAATTTATGATAACCCACATTCATAACAATACACTAATTTATAATAACCCACATTCATAACAATACACTAATTTATAATAACCCACATTCATAATAATACACTAATTTATAATAATCCACATTCATAATAATACACAAATTTATAATAATCCACATTCATAATAATACACTAATTTAAAACCGAGTCATAACAATACACTAATTTATAATAACCCACATTCATAATAATACACTAATTTATAATAACCCACATTCATAACAATACACTAATTTATAATAACCCACATTCATAATAATACACTAATTTATAATAACACACAGTCATAATAATACACTAATTTATGATAACCCACATTCATAACAATACACTAATTTATAATAACCCACATTCATAATAACCCACATTCATAATAATACACGAATTTATAATAACCTACATTCATAATAATACACTAATTTATAATAACCTACATGCATAATAATACACTAATTTATAATAACCGACATTCATAATAATCCACATTCATAATAATACACGGATTTATAATAACCTACATTCATAATAATACACTAATTTATAATAACCTACATTCATAATAATACACTAATTTATAATAACCCACATTCATAATATTACACTAATTTATAATAACTCACATTCATAATAATACACTAATTTATAATAACCTACATTCATAATAATACACTAATTTATAATAACCCACATTCATAATAATACACTAATTTATAATAACCCACATTCATAATAATACACTAATTTATAATAACCCACATTCATAATAATACACTAATTTATAATAACCCACATTCATAATAACCCACATTCATAATAATACACAAATTTATAATAACCTACATTCATAATAATACACTAATTTATAATAACCCACATTCATAATAATACACTAATTTAAAATAACCCACATTCATAATAACCCACATTCATAATAATACACAAATTTATAATAACCTACATTCATAACAATACACTAATTTATAATAACCCACATTCATAATAATATACTAATTTATAATAACCCACATTCATAATAATACACTAATTTATAATAACCCACATTCATAATAATACACTAATTTATAATAACCCACATTCATAATAACCCACATTCATAACAATACACTAATTTATAATAATCCACATTCATAATAATACACAAATTTATAATAATCCACATTCATAATAATACACTAATTTATAATAACCCACATTCATAATAATACACTAATTTATAATAACACACATTCATAATAATACACTAATTTATAATAACCCACATTCATAATAATACACTAATTTATAATAATGCACAGTCATAATAATACACTAATTTATGATAACCCACATTCATAACAATACACTAATTTATAATAATCCACATTCATAATAATACACTAATTTATAATAACCCACATTCATAATAATACACTAATTTATAATAACCTACATTCATAATAATACACTAATTTATAATAATCCAGTCATAATAATACACTAATTTATAATAACCCACATTCATAATAATACACTAATTTATGATAACCCACATTCATAACAATACACTAATTTATAATAACCCACATTCATAATAATACACTAATTTAAAACCGAGTCATAACAATACACTAATTTATAATCACCCACATTCATAATAATACACTAATTTATAATAACCCACATTCATAACAATACACTAATTTATAATAACCCACATTCATAACAATACACTAATTTATAATAATCCACATTCATAACAATACACTAATTTAAAACCGAGTCATAACAATACACTAATTTATAATAACCCACATTCATAATAATACACAAATTTATAATAACCCACATTCATAACAATACACTAATTTATAATAACCCACATTCATAATAATACACGAATTTATAATAACGCACAGTCATAATAATACACTAATTTATGATAACCCACATTCATAACAATACACTAATTTATAATAACCCACATTCATAATAACCCACATTCATAATAATACACGAATTTATAATAACCTACATTCATAATAATACTCTAATTTATAATAACCGACATTCATAATAATCCACATTCATAATAATACACGAATTTATAATAACCTACATTCATAATAATACACTAATTTATAATAACCTACATTCATAATAATACACTAATTTATAATAACCCACATTCATAATAATACACTAATTTATAATAACCCACATTCATAATAATACACTAATTTATAATAACCCACATTCATAATAATACACTAATTTATAATAACCCACATCCATAATAACCCACATTCATAATAATACACAAATTTATAATAACCTACATTCATAATAATACACTAATTTATAATAACCCACATTCATAATAATACACTAATTTATAATAACCCACATTCATAATACACTAATTTATAATAACCCACATTCATAATAATACACTAATTTATAATAACCCACATTCATAATAACCCACATTCATAATAATACACAAATTTATAATAACCTATATTCATAATAATACACTAATATATAATAACCCACATTCATAATAATACACTAATTTATAATAACCCACATTCATAATACACTAATTTATAATAACCCACATTCATAATAATACACTAATTTATAATAACCCACATTCATAATAATACACTAATTTATAATAACCCACATTCATAATAATACACTAATTTATAATAACCCACATTCATAATAATACACTAATTTATAATAACCTACATTCATAATAATACACTAATTTATAATAATCCAGTCATAATAATACACTAATTTATAATAACCCACATTCATAATAATACACTAATTTATGATAACCCACATTGATAACAATACACTAATTTATAATAACCCACATTCATAACAATACACTAATTTATAATAACCCACATTCATAATAATACACTAATTTATAATAACCCACATTCATAATAATACACTAATTTATAATAACCTACATTCATAATAATACACTAATTTATAATAATCCAGTCATAATAATACACTAATTTATGATAACCCACATTGATAACAATACACTAATTTATAATAACCCACATTCATAATAATACACTAATTTATAATAATCCACATTCATAATAATACACAAATTTATAATAATCCACATTCATAATAATACACTAATTTAAAACCGAGTCATAACAATACACTAATTTATAATAACCCACATTCATAATAATACACTAATTTATAATAACCCACATTCATAACAATACACTAATTTATAATAACCCACATTCATAATAATACACTAATTTATAATAACGCACAGTCATAATAATACACTAATTTATGATAACCCACATTCATAACAATACACTAATTTATAATAACCCACATTCATAATAACCCACATTCATAATAATACACGAATTTATAATAACCTACATTCATAATAATACACTAATTTATAATAACCCACATTCATAATAATACACGAATTTATAATAACCTACATTCATAATAATACACGATATTATAATAACCTACATTCATAATAATACACTAATTTATAATAACCGACATTCATAATAATCCACATTCATAATAATACACGAATTTATAATAACCTACATTCATAATAATACACTAATTGATAATAACCTACATTCATAATAATACACTAATTTATAATAACCCACATTCATAATATTACACTAATTTATAATAACCCACATTCATAATAATACACTAATTTATAATAACCCACATTCATAATAATACACTAATTTATAATAACCCACATTCATAATAATACACTAATTTATAATAACCCACATTCATAATATCCCACATTCATAATAATACAAAAATTTATAATAACCTACATTCATAATAATACACTAATTTATAATAACCCACATTCATAATAATACACTAATTTATAATAACCCACATTCATAATACACTAATTTATAATAACCCACATTCATAATAATACACTAATTTATAATAACCCACATTCATAATAATACACTAATTTATAATAACCCACATTCATAATAATACACTAATTTATAATAACCTACATTCATAATAATACACTAATTTATAATAATCCAGTCATAATAATACACTAATTTATAATAACCCACATTCATAATAATACACTAATTTATAATGATATCATTCACAATACATTAATTTATAATAATCCACATTTATAAAAATACACTAATTTATAATAACCCACATTCATAACAATACACTAATTTATAATAATCCAGTCATATTAATACACTAATTTATAATAACCCACGTTCATAATATTACACTAATTTATAATAATCCACATTCAGAATAATACACTAATTCACAATAATCCACATTCATAATAATACACTAATTTACAATAATCCACATTCACAATACATTAATTTATAATAATCCACGTTCATAATATTACACTAATTTATAATAATCCACATTCAGAATAATACACGAATTTACAATAATCCACATTCATAATAATACACTAATTTATAATAATCCACATTCATAATAAAACACTAATTTATAACAACCCAGTCATAATAATACATTAATTTATAATAATCCACATTCATAATAATACTCATTTATAATAATCCTCATTTATAATAATCCACAGTCATAATAATACATTAATTTATAATAATCCACATTCATAATAATACTCATTTATAATAATCCTCATTTATAATAATCCACATTCATCATAATACACTAATTTATAATAACCCACATTCATAATAATACACTAATTTACAATAATCCACATTCATAATAATACACTAATTTATAATAATCCACATTCATCATAATACACTAATTTATAATAACCCACATTCATAATAATACACTAATTTATAATAACCTACATTCATATTAAACTATTTTATAATAATCCACAGTCATAATAATGCACTAATTTATAATAATCCACATTCATAATACACTAATTTATAATAATGCACATTCCTAATAATACACTTATTTATAATAACCCACATTCATAATAAAACACTAATTTATAATAACCTACATTCAGAATAATACACGAATTTACAATAATCCACATTCATAATAATACACTAATTTATAATAATTCACATTCATAATAATACACTAATTTATAATAATCCACAGTCATAATAAAACACTAATTTATAATAACCTACATTCATATTAAACTATTTTATAATAATCCACATTCATAACAATACACTAATTTATAATAACCCACATTCATAATAATACACTAATTTATAATAACCCACATTCATAATAATACACTAATTTATAATGATCCACATTCACAATACATTAATTTATAATAATCCACATTTATAAAAATACACTAATTTATAATAACACACATTCATAATAATACACTAATTTATAATCATCAACATTCATAATAATACACTAATTTATAATAATCCAGTCATAATACAATAATTTATAATGATCCACATTCACAATACATTAATTTATAATAATCCACGTTCATAATATTACACTAATTTATAATAATCCACATTCAGAATAATACACTAATTCACAATAATCCACATTCATAATAATACACTAATTTACAATAATCCACATTCATAATAATACACTAATTTATAATGATCCACATTCACAATACATTAATTTACAATAATCCACATTCATAATAATACACTAATTTATAATAATCCACATTCATAATAAAACACTAATTTATAACAACCCAGTCATAATAATACATTAATTTATAATAATACCCTAATTTATAATAATCCTCATTTATAATAATCCACAGTCATAAAAATACACTAATTTACAATAATCCACATTCATAATTATAAACTAATTGATAATAACCCACATTCATCATAATACACTAATTTATAATAACCCACATTCATAATAATACACTAATTTACAATAATCCACATTCATAATAATACACTAATTTATAATAATCCACATTCATCATAATACACTAATTTATAATAACCCACATTCATATTAAACTATTTTATAATAATCCACATTCATAATAATACACTAATTTATAATAATTCACATTCATAATAATACACTAATTTATAATAATCTACACTCATAATAATGCACTAATTTATAATAATCCACATTCATAATACACTAATTAACAATAATCCACATTCATAATAATACACTTATTTTTCATAACCCACATTCATAATAAAACACTAATTTACAATAATGCACATTCATAATAACACGAATTTATAATAATCCACATTCATCATAATACACTAATTTACAATAACCCACATTCATAATAATACACTAATTTAGAATAATCCACATTTTTATAATTGACAAATTTATAATAATCCACATTCATAACAATACACTAATTTATAATAATCCACATTCATAACAATACACTAATTTATAATAATCCACATTCATAACAATACACTAATTTATAATAATCCACATTCATAACAATACACTAATTTATAATAATCCACATTCATAATAATGCACTAATTTATAATATCCCACATTCATAATAATACACTAATTTACAGTAATCTACATTCATAATACACTAATTGACAATAATCTACATTCATAATAATACACTAATTGACAATAATCTACATTCATAATAATACACTAATTTACAATAATCTACATTCATAATAATACACTAATTGACAATAATCTACATTCATAATAATACCCCAATTTACAATATACACATTAATAATAAACTAATTTATAATATTCCACATTTTTATAACACTGATTTATAATAATCCACATTCATAATAATACACTAATTTATAATAATCCACATTTTTATAATGGACAAATTTATAATAATCCACATTCATAATAATGCACTAATTTATAATATCCCACATTCATATTAAACTATTTTATAATAATCCACAGTCATAATAATACACTAATTTTCTTATAACCCACATTCATAATAATACACTAATTTATAATAACCCACATTGATTATAATACACTAATTTATAATAACCCACATTCATATTAAACTATTTTATAATAACCCACATTGATAATAATACACTACTTTATAATAGTCCACAGTCATAATAATGCAATAATTTCCAATATTCCTCATTCATAATAATACACTAATTTATAATAACCCACGTTCATATTAAACTATTTTATAATAATCCACATTCATAATAATACACTAATTTATAATAATCCAAATTCATAATAATACACTAATTTATAATAACCCACATTCATATTAAACTATTTTATAATAACCCACACTCATAATAATACACTAATTTATAATCCACATTCATAATTATTCACTAATTTACAATAATCAATGTTCATAATAACACACTAATTTATAATAATCCACATTCTTAACAATACACTAATTTATAATAATCCACATTCATATTAAACTATTTTATAATAACCCACATTCATAATAATACACTAATTTATAATAATCCACATTCATAATAATACACTAATTTATAATAACCCACGTTCATATTAAACTATTTTATAATAATCCACATTCATAATAATACACTAATTTATAATAATTCACATTCATAATAATACACTAATTTATAATAACCCACATTCATATTAAACCATTTTATAATAATCCACATTCATAATAATACACTAATTTATAATAATCCACATTCATAATAATACACTAATTTATAATAATCCACATTCATAATAATACACGAAGTTATAATAATCCACATTCATAATAATACTCATTTATAATAATCCACATTCATAATATTACACTAATTTATAATAATCCATATTAATAATAATTAACTAATTTACAATAATCCACAGTCATAATACACAAATTTACAATAATCCACATTTTTTATAATACACAAATTTGTAATAATCCACATTCATAATATTACACTAATTTACAGTCACCCACATTCATAATAATACACTAATTTATAATAATCAATGTTCATAATAATACACTAATTTATAATAATCCACATTTTTATAATAGACAAATTTATAATAATCCACATTCATAATACTACACTAATTTATAATAATCTACATTCATATTACACTAATTTATAATAATCCACACTAATTCATAATAATCCACATTCATAATAATACACTAATTTTCAATAATCCACATTCATAATAATACACTAATTTTCAATAATCCACATTCATAATAATACACTAATTTTCAATAATCCACGTTCATAATAATACACTAATTTACAATAATCCACGTTCATAATAATACACTAATTTTCAATAATCCACATTCATAATAATACACTAATTTTCAATAATCCACATTCATAATAATACACTAATTTTCAATAATCCACGTTCATAATAATACACTAATTTACAATAATCCACGTTCATAATAATACACTAATTTTCAATAATCCACATTCATAATAATACACTAATTTACAATAATCCACGTTCATAATAATACACTAATTTATAATAATGCACATTCATAATAATACACTAATTTATGATAACCCACATTCATAACAATACACTAATTTATAATAATCCACATTCATAATAATACACTAATTTACAATAATCCACGTTCATAATAATACACTAATTTATGATAACCCACATTCATAATAATACACTAATTTTCAATAATCCACATTCATAATAATACACTAATTTACAATAATCCACGTTCATAATAATACACTAATTTATGATAACCCACATTCATAATAATACACTAATTTATGATAACCCACATTCATAATAATACACTAATTTATGATAACCCACATTCATAATAATACACTAATTTATAATAATCCACACTAATTTATAATAATCCACATTCATACTGCACTAATTTATAATGATCCATATTGCAAGTTTCCTGAATACTTGCAGAGTCTCCAGTGAGATTGTTCATTGATTTGGAGAAAGGATTTCAAGGCCTTGGAGAGGGTACAAGATTTCAAAATGTGGAAAATAGGAGCAGGAGTAGGCCATTCGGCCCTTTGTGCCTGCTCATAGAGTCATAGAGTTATACAGCACGGATAGAGGCCCTTCGGCCCATCGTGTCCGCGCCGGCCATCAAGCCCAGTCTAATCTAATCCCATATTCCAGCATTTGGTCCGTAGCCTTGTATGCTATGGCATTTCAAGTGCTCATCCAAATGCTTCTTGAATGTTGTGAGGGTTCCTGCCTCCACAACCCTCCCAGGCAGTGAGTTCCAGACTCCAACCACCCTCTGCGTGAAAAAGTTATTTCTCAAATCCCCTCTAAACCTCCCGCCTTTTACCTTGAATCTATGTCCCCTTGTAATAGAACCCTCAACGAAGGGAAAAAGCTCCTTAGTATCCATCCTATCTATGCCCCTCATAATTTTGTACACCTCAATCATGCTCCGCCATTCAATGTGATGATGCCATATTCTCTATCTCAATACGATATTCCCGCTCTCTCCCCATACCCCTTGATGCCTTTTGTGTCTAGAAATCTATCTCGCTCCTTCTTAAATATATTCAGTGACTTGGCCTCCACAGTCTTCTGTGGTAGAGAATTCCACAGGTTCACCACCCTCTGAGTGAAGAAATTTCTCCTCATCTCAGTCCTAAATGTCCTACCCCGTATCCTGAGACTGTGACCCCTCGTTCTGGATCCCCCAGCCAGGGGAAACATCCTCCCTGCATCCAGTCTGTCTAACCCTGTCAGAATTTTATATGTTTCAATGAGATCTCCTCTCACTCTTCTAAACTCGAGTGAATACAGGCCTCGTGGACGCAATCTCTCCTCATACGACAGTCCTGCCATCCCAGGAATCAGTCTGGTGAACCTTCGCTGCACTCCCTCTCTGGCAAGGACATCCTTTCTTAGGTAAGGAGGGCAAAACTGCACACAATACTCCAGGTGTGGTCTCACCAAGGCCCTGTATAACTGCAGTAAGACATCCCTGCTCCTGTACTCAAATCCTCTTGCAATGAAGGCCAACATACCATTTGCCTTCCTAACTGCTTGCTGCACCTGCATGTTTGCTTTCAGGGACTGGTGTACAAGGACACCCAGGTCCCTTTGAACATCAACATTTCCCAATCTAGCACCATTTAAATAATGCTCTGCCTTTCTGTCTTTCCTTCCGAACTGGATAACTTCACATTTATCCACATTATACTGCATCTGCCATGTATTTGCCCACTCACTCAACTTGTCTAAATTGTCTTGAAGCCTCTTTGCATCCTCCTCACAACTCAAGATCCCACCTAGTTTTGTGTCATCAGCAAACATGGAAATATTACATTTATTTCCCTCATCCAAATCATTGATACATATAGTGAATAGCTGGGGCCCAAGCACTGATCCCTGCGGTACCCCACTAGTCACTGCCTGCCACCCCGAAAAAGACCCATTTATTCCTACTCTCTGTTTCCTGTCTGTCAACCAATTTTCAATCCATGTCAGAATATCCTCCCCAATCCCTGAATGATTCCAGGGATGAGGGACTTCAGTTACGTGGATAGACTGGAGAAGCTGGGGTTGTTCTCCTTAGAGCAGAAAAGGTTGAGAGGAGATTTCACGGAGGTGTTCAGAATTATGAGGGGTTTTGATAGAGTGGATAGAGAGAAACTGTTTCTACTGGCAGGAGGGTTGGTAACCAGAGGACACAGATTTATGGTAGAATCCTAGAAAGGTTACAAAATGGAAGGAGGCCATTCGGCCCATCGAGTCCACACCGGCTCTCTGCAAGAGCAATCCAGCTAGTCCCACTCCCCCGCCCTTTCCCCGTAGCCCTGCAAATGTCTTCCTTTTGACGATCCGGATTCTTTCCCCTCAGTCTGGTTCAGTAAAATCTGAAGTCGAATACATTTTAAAGTTCATCACAACTTTAATAGCAGGGTTCTTAGTCTGCAGCATTGATTTGGACTCCTGATAGAGTCCCTCTATGCTGGCAGAGCAAGAACAAGAAACATACAGAAATCCACACGTTTTTATACAGATGAATAGGGTTGGAACATACTTAACGAGGGTCAACAGCAATCATAAGCCGGGCATAGGTTGCCATGCGAGGTTACATTATTTCCGGCCAATCATAGATCGTCCATGTGCTGATCATGTCGCTGTTAGACATCAAAGGGGATAACTTCCTCACCTTCCAACTTGGAATGTTCTTCCCTGTCCCTTCTGTTCCTTATCTCCCAACCTGGAATGTCTTTCAACTTTGGCTAAGCTCGTTACCTATATTGATCTGCCATAAACATGGAGACATTCAGACCAGTCCTTGAATCACATCAAAGACTCTACATTGCTAAGACCATGCAAACCTGCTGACTACGCAAACATATGGCCCAGCAGGAGGCCAGGCCACCTGTACCAATCTCAGTTACTAACTAATTAACCCTTTCTAACCATTTTGCATTCTGCTTCTTTGCCATGTAGGCATCTTAATATTTTACCGAAAACTGACCACGTAGGGATTCTCACTTTCAAGTACTTATCCAGTTCCCTTTTGAAGGCCATGATTGAATCTGCCTCCACCACCCCCTCGGGCAGTGCATTCCAGATCCTAACCACTCGCTGTGTAAAATGGTTTTTCCTCATGTCACCTTTGGTTCTTTTACCAATCACCTTAAATCTATGTCCTCTGGTTCTTGGCCCTCCCACCAATGGGAACAGTTTCTCTCTATCTACTCTGTCCAGACCCTTCATGATTTTGAACACCTCGATCAAATCTCCTCACAACCTTCTCTGTTCCAAGGAGAACAATCCCTGCTTCTCCAGTCTATCCACGTAACTGAAGTCCCTCATTCCTGGAATCATTCCAGTAAATCTCTCTGCACCCTCTCTGAGGCCTTCACATCTTTCCTAAAGTGCGGTGCCCAGAACTGGACACAATACTCCAGATGTGACCGAACCAGTGTTTTATAAAGGTTCATCATGACTTCCTTGCCTCGATATACTCTCTGCCTCGATTTATAAAGCCCAGGATCCCGTTTGCTTTTTTTAACCACTTTCTCAACCTGCCCTGTCACCTTCAATGATTTGTGCACATATACCCCCAGATCTCTCTGTTCCTGTGCCCCTTTTGGAGTTGTACCCTCTAGTTTATATTGCCTCTCCTCGTTCTTCCTACCGAAATGTATCACTTCACACTTCTCTGCGTTAAATTTCATCTGCCACGTGTCCGCCCATTCCACCAGCCTGTCTATATCGTCTTGAAGTCTATCACTATCCTCCTCACTGTTCACTGTCCAAGTTTTGTGTCATTTGCAAATTTTGAAATTGTGCCCTGTACACCCAAGTCCAAGTCATTAATATATATCAAGAAAAGCAGTGGTCCCAGCACTGACCCCTGGGGAACACCACTGTACACCTCCCTCCAGTCCGAAAAACAACCGTTCACCACTACTCTCTGTTTCCTGTTACTGAGACAATTTCCTATCCATGCTGCCACTGCCCCTTATATTCCACGGGCTTCAACTTTGCTGACAAGCCGATTATACGGCAATTTATCAAACACCTTTTGAAAGTCCATATACACAACATCAACTACATTGTCCTCATCAACCCTCTGTTACCTCATCAAAAAACTCTATCAGGTTAGTTAAACACGATTTGCCTTTAACAAATCCGTGCTGCCTTTCCCTAATCAATCCACACTCGTCCATGTGACTGTTAATTCTGTTCCGATTATCGTTTCTAAAAGTTTCCCCACCACTGAGGTTAAACTGACTGGCCTGTAGTTGCTGGGTTTATCCTTACACCCTTTTTTGAACAAGGGTGTAACATTTGCAATTCTCCAGTCCTCTGGCACCACCAGATGTTTGGATCGAGGGATGTTTGGAAGATTATGGCCAGTACCTCCGCAATTTCCACCCTTACTTCCCTCAGCAACCTAGGATGCATCCCATCCAGACCGGGTGACTTATCTACTTTAAGGACAGACAGCCTTTCTAGTACCTCTTCTTTATCAATTTTTAGCCCATCCTTAATTGGCAAAAGAATCAGAAGGGAGATGAGGAGAATTTTTTTTACACAGCGAGTTGTTATGTTCTGGAATGCACTTCGTAAATGTCTATCTGCCTCTCTCTTTGCCTCTCTATGTCTGTCTGTCTGTCTGTCTCTCTGCCTCTGCCTGTCTCCCCTTCTTTGTCACTGTCTCTCTCTCTCTGTCTGTCTTGCTCTCCCTGTCTCTCTCGCTCTCATTCTCTATGTCTCTCTGTCTCTCCGTTTTTCTCTCTCTCTCACTCTGTATCTCTCTCTCTGTCTCTCTCCATATGTCCCTCTCTCTCTCTCTTTGTCCATCTTGCTCTCTCTTTCTATCTCTCTCTCCCTTTGTCCGTCTCTCAGTTTGTCTCTCTCTGTCTGTATTTCTCTCTGTCTCTCTCTCTGTCTCTCTCAGTTTGTCTCTCTCTGTCTGTATCTCTTTCTCTGTCTCTCTGTCTGGTTCTGTGTGTCTCTCTGTCTCTGACCGTCTTCCACTCTCTCTGCCTCTCTCTCTCTCCCTGTCTCTCTCAATCGGTCTCTCTGTCCCTGTCTCTCTCTCTTGGTCTGTATCTATCTCCTCTCCCTCTGTCTTGTGTATCTCTCTCTGTCTTTCTCTACATTTCTCCCTCTCTCTCTCCATTTATCTGTCTCTCTCTGTCTGTCTACCTCTCTCTATCTCTCTCTCTGTCTCTCACCCTTTCTCTCTTCTGTCTCTGTCTTTCTCTGTTTCTCTCTACGTCTTTCTCTCTCCGACTCTTTCTCCATCTCTCCGCGTCTCTCTCTTTGTCCCTATCTTTGTATCTCTATCTCTGTGTTTCTCCCTGTTTCTCTATCTGTCTCTCTCTATCTGCCTCTGTCTCTCGCTCTGTCTATCGGTCTCTCTCTGCCTACCTCTCTCTCTCTCTGTCTATCTGTCTCTCTCTCTCTGTGTATCTCTCTTTGTCACTCTCTCTATCTGTCTCTTTGTCTCTCACTGTCTGTCTCTGTGTCTCTCTGTTTCTCTCTCTGTTTCTTTCTCTCCCACTGCCTCTCTGTTTATCTCTCTTTCTCTGTCTCTCTCCCTCAATCCCTCTCTCGCTCTCTGCGTCTCTGTCTTTGTGTCTCTATCTGTCTCTCTGTATCTGCATCCATCTCTTTCTCTGTCAAATGTCTCTCTCTGTTTCTCTCTCTGTCTCCCTCTGTCTCACTCTTTGACTCTCTTTCTCTGACTCTCTCTGTCTCACTCTCTCCCTCTGTCACTGTCTGTCACTGACTGTCTCTGTCTCTCTGTCTGTCTGTCTGTCTCTCTGTCTTAGCTGTCTCTCTCTCTCTGTTTCTCTCTATCTGCCTCTCTCCCTCTGCCTCTCTGTCACTGTCTCTATCTCTCTCTCCATCTCTCTCTCTCCACATCTCCCTCTCTCGCTATATCTCTGTGTGAGTCTCTTTCTCTCTCTATCTGTCCCACTCTCTGTGTTGCTCTCACCCTGTCTCTCTCTCCCTCTCTCTTTGTCCCCCTCCCTCCCTCTCTCTCTCCCTCGATGATGGACATGTTACGGCCTCTCTCTCTCCCTCCCTCTCTCTCTCTCTCTCTCTCCCTCCCTCCCTCCCTCCCTCTCTCTCTCTCCCTCCCTCTGTCGATGATGGACATGTTACGGCCTCTCTCTCTCCCTCCCTCTCTCTCTCTCTCTCCCTCCCTCGCTCTCTCGCTGTCGATGATAGACATGTTACTGCCTCTCTCCCTCTCTCTCTCTCTCTCTCCCTCCCTCTCTCTGTCGATGATAGACATGTTACGGCCTCTCTCCCTCCCTCCCTCTCTCTCTCCCTCCCTCTCTCTGTCGATGATAGACATGTTACTGCCTCTCTCTCTCTCTCTCTCTCCCTCTCTCGCTCTCTCTCTCTCTGTCGATGATGGACATGTTACTGCCTCCAACCCTCCCTCTCTCTCTCTCTCCCTCTCTCTCTCTCACTATCCCTCCCTCTCTCTCTCTCTTTCTCGATGATGGACATGTTACTGCCTCTATCCCTCTCTCTCACTCCCTCTCTGTCTATCCCTCTCTCTCTCTCCCTCCCTCCCTCTCTCTCTCTCTCTGTCGATGATGGACATGTTACGGCCTCTCTCTCTCTCTCCCTCCCTCTCTCTCTCTCTGTCGATGATAGACATGTTACGGCCTCTCTCCCTCCCTCCCTCTCTCTCTCTCCCTCCCTCCCTCTCTCTCTCCCTCCCTCCCTCGCCCTCCCTCCCTCCCTCCCTCTCTCTCTCCCTCGATGATGGACATGTTACTGCCTCGATCCCTCCCTCCCTCTCCTTCTCTCTCTCCTCCCCTCCCTTTTTCTCTCTCTCTCCCTCTCCCTCTATCCCTCTCTCTCTGTCGATAATGGACATGTTACTGCCTCTCTCCCTCCCTCTCTATGCCTCCCTCTCTCTCTCTCCCTCCCTCTTCCTCTCTCTGTCGATGATGGACAAGTTACTGCCTCTATCCCTCCCTCTCTCTCCCTCCATCTCTCTCTCTCTATCCCTCCCTCTCGCTCTCTGTCGATGATGGACATGTTACTGCCTCTCTCCCTCCCTCTATATCCCTCCCTCTCTCTCTCTCTATCAATGATGGACATGTTACTGCCTCTATCCCTCTCTCTCGCGCTCTCTCTTTCTCTCTCTCTCCCTCTCTCTCTCTCTATCAATGATGGACATGTTACTGCCTCTATCCCTCTCTCTCACTCTCTCTCCCTCCCTCTCTCTCTCTCTCTGTCGATGATGGACATGTTACTGCCTCTATCCCTCCCTCTCTCTCTCTCCCTCTCTCTCTCTCTCTATCAATGATGGACATGTTACTGCCTCTATCCCTCTCTCTCGCTCTCGCTCTTTCTCTCTCTATCCCTCCTTCTCCCGCCCTCTGTCGATGATGGACATGTTACTGCCTCCATCCCTCCCTCTATCTCTCCCTCTCTCTCTCTCTATCCCTCCCTCTCTCTCTCTGTCAATGATGGACATGTTACTGCCTCTATCCCTCTCTCTCGCTCTCTCTCTCTCTCTCTATCCCTCCCTCCCTCTCCCTCC
>NW_027139907.1:2432500-2437500 GCF_035084215.1 Heptranchias perlo | reverse complement strand
TCTGTCAATGATGGACATGTTACTGCCTCCATCCCTCCCTCTATCCCTCCCTCTCTCTCTCCCCCTCCCTATCTCTCTCTCTCTGTCGATGATGGACATGTTACGGCCTCTCTCTCTCTCTCCCTCCCTCTCTCTCTCTCTCTGTCGATGATAGACATGTTACGGCCTCTCTCCCTCCCTCCCTCTCTCTCTCTCTCCCTCCCTCTCTCTCTCTGTCGATGATAGACATGTTACTGCCTCTCTCCCTCCCTCCCTCTCTCTCTCTCCCTCTCTCTCTCTCTCTCTGTCGATGATAGACATGTTACTGCCTCTCTCCCTCCCTCCCTCTCTCTCTCTCCCTCCCTCCCTCACCCTCCCTCCCTCCCTCTCTCTCTCCCTCGATGATGGACATGTTACTGCCTCGATCCCTCCCTCCCTCTCCTTCTCTCTCTCCTCCCCTCCCTTTTTCTCTCTCTCTCCCTCTCCCTCTATCCCTCTCTCTCTGTCGATAATGGACATGCTACTGCCTCTCTCCCTCCCTCTCTATGCCTCCCTCTCTCTCTCTCCCTCCCTCTTCCTCCCTCTGTCGATGATGGACAAGTTACTGCCTCTATCCCTCCCTCTCTCTCCCTCCATCTCTCTCTCTCTATCCCTCCCTCTCGCTCTCTGTCGATGATGGACATGTTACTGCCTCTCTCCCTCCCTCTATATCCCTCCCTCTCTCTCTCTCTATCAATGATGGACATGTTACTGCCTCTATCCCTCTCTCTCGCGCTCTCTCTTTCTCTCTCTCTCCCTCTCTCTCTCTTTATCAATGATGGACATGTTACTGCCTCTATCCCTCCCTCTCTCTCTCTCCCTCTCTCTCTCTCTCTCTATCAATGATGGACATGTTACTGCCTCTATCCCTCTCTCTCGCTCTCGCTCTTTCTCTCTCTATCCCTCCTTCTCCCGCCCTCTGTCGATGATGGACATGTTACTGCCTCCATCCCTCCCTCTATCTCTCCCTCTCTCTCTCTCTATCCCTCCCTCTCTCTCTCTGTCAATGATGGACATGTTACTGCCTCTATCCCTCTCTCTCGCTCTCTCTCTCTCTCTCTCTATCCCTCCCTCCCTCTCCCTCCCTATCTCAATGATGGACATGTTATTGCCTCTATCCCTCCCTCTATCCCTCCCTCTCTCTCTCTCTCTCCCCTCCCTCCCGCTCCCTCCCTCTGTCAATGATGGACATGTTACTGCCTCCATCCCTCCCTCTATCCCTCCCTCTCTCTCTCCCCCTCCCTATCTCTCTCTCTCTGTCGATGATGGACATGTTACTGCCTCTATCACTCCCTCTCCCTCCCTCCATCTCTATCTCCCTACCTCTCTCTGTTGATGATGGACATGTTACTGCCTCTCACCCTCCCTCTCCCTCCCTCCCTATCTCTCCCTCCCTCTCCCTCCCTCTCTATCCCTCCCCCTCTCTCTCTCTGTCGATGATGGACATGTTACTGCCTCTATCCCTGCCTTTCTCTCCCTCCCTCCCTCCCTCTCTCTCTCTAATGATGATGGACATGTTACTGCCTCTCACCCTCCCTCTCCCTCCCTCCCTATCTCTCCCTCCCTCTCCTTCTCTTTCTCTCCTTCCCTCTCTTTTCCTCTCTCTCCCTCCCTCCCTCTCTATCCCTCCCTCTCTCTCTCTCTGTCGATGATGGACATGTTACTGCCTCTATCCCTGCCTTTCTCTCCCTCCCTCCCTCCCTCTCTCTCTCTAATGATGATGGACATGTTACTGCCTCTCACCCTCCCTCTCCCTCCCTCCCTAACTCTCCCTCCCTCTCCTTCTCTTTCTCTCCTTCCCTCTCTTTTCCTCTCTCTCTCGCTCTGTCGATGATGGACATGTTACTGCCTCTCTCCCTCTCTCCCCCTCTCTCTCAATCCCTCCCTCCCTCTCTTTCTCCCTCCCTCTATCTCTCTCTCTGTCGATGATGGACATGTTACGGCCTCTCTCCCTCCCTCCCTCTCTCTCTCTCTCTCTCTCCCTCCCCCCCTCTCTCTCTCTCTCTCCCTCCCTCTCTCTCTCTGTCGATGATGGACATGTTACGGCCTCTCTCCCTCCCTCCCTCTCTCTCTCTCTCTCTCTCTCCCTCCCTCTCTCTCTCTGTCGATGATGGACATGTTACGGCCTCTCTCTCTCCCTCCCTCCCTCTCTCTCTCTCTCTCTCTCTCCCTCCCTCTCTCTCTGTCGATGATGGACATGTTACGGCCTCTCTCTCTCCCTCCCTCTCTCTCTCTCTCCCTCCCTCCCTCTCTCTCTCCCTCGATGATGGACATGTTACGGCCTCTCTCTCTCCCTCCCTCTCTCTCTCTCTCTCCCTCTCACTCTCCCTCTCCCTCCCTCTCTCTCTGTCGATGATGGACATGTTACGGCCTCTCTCTCTCCCTCCCTCTCTCTCTCTCTCTCCCTCCCTCCCTCTCTCTCTCCCTCGATGATGGACATGTTACGGCCTCTCTCTCTCCCTCCCTCTCTCTCTCTCTCTCTCCCTCCCTCCCTCTCTCTCTCTCTCTCCCTCTCTCTCTGTCGATGATGGACATGTTACGGCCTCTCTCTCTCCCTCCCTCTCTCTCTCTCTCTCCCTCCCTTGCTCTCTCTCTGTCGATGATAGACATGTTACTGCCTCTCTCCCTCTCTCTCTCTCTCTCTCCCTCCCTCTTCCTCTCTCTGTCGATGATGGACAAGTTACTGCCTCTATCCCTCCCTCTCTCTCCCTCCATCTCTCTCTCTCTATCCCTCCCTCTCGCTCTCTGTCGATGATGGACATGTTACTGCCTCTCTCCCTCCCTCTATATCCCTCCCTCTCTCTCTCTCTATCAATGATGGACATGTTACTGCCTCTATCCCTCTCTCTCGCGCTCTCTCTTTCTCTCTCTCTCCCTCTCTCTCTCTCTATCAATGATGGACATGTTACTGCCTCTATCCCTCTCTCTCACTCTCTCTCCCTCCCTCTCTCTCTCTCTCTGTCGATGATGGACATGTTACTGCCTCTATCCCTCCCTCTCTCTCTCTCCCTCTCTCTCTCTCTCTCTATCAATGATGGACATGTTACTGCCTCTATCCCTCTCTCTCGCTCTCGCTCGTTCTCTCTCTATCCCTCCTTCTCCCGCCCTCTGTCGATGATGGACATGTTACTGCCTCCATCCCTCCCTCTATCTCTCCCTCTCTCTCTCTCTATCCCTCCCTCTCTCTCTCTGTCAATGATGGACATGTTACTGCCTCTATCCCTCTCTCTCGCTCTCTCTCTCTCTCTCTATCCCTCCCTCCCTCTCCCTCCCTATCTCAATGATGGACATGTTATTGCCTCTATCCCTCCCTCTATCCTTCCCTCTCTCTCTCTCTCTCTCCCTCCCTCTCCCTCCCTCTGTCAATGATGGACATGTTACTGCTCCATCCCTCCCTCTATCCCTCCCTCTCTCTCTCCCCCTCCCTATCTCTCTCTCTCTGTCGATGATGGACATGTTACTGCCTCTATCACTCCCTCTCCCTCCCTCCATCTCTATCTCCCTACCTCTCTCTGTTGATGATGGACATGTTACTGCCTCCATCCCTCCCTCTCTCTCTCTCTGTTGATGACGGACATGTTACTGACTCTATCCCTCCCTCTCTCTCTCTCTTTCTCTCTCTCGATGATGGACATGTTACTCCCTCCCTCTCTCTATCCCTCCCTCTCACTCTCCCTCTCTCTCGATGATGGACATGTCACTCCCTCTATCCCTCTCTCCCTGTCGATAATGGACATGCTACTGCCTCTCTCCCTCCCTCTCTATGCCTCCCTCTCTCTCTCTCCCTCCCTCTTCCTCTCTCTGTCGATGATGGACAAGTTACTGCCTCTATCCCTCCCTCTCTCTCCCTCCATCTCTCTCTCTCTATCCCTCCCTCTCGCTCTCTGTCGATGATGGACATGTTACTGCCTCTCTCCCTCCCTCTATATCCCTCCCTCTCTCTCTCTCTATCAATGATGGACATGTTACTGCCTCTATCCCTCTCTCTCGCGCTCTCTCTTTCTCTCTCTCTCCCTCTCTCTCTCTCTATCAATGATGGACATGTTACTGCCTCTATCCCTCTCTCTCACTCTCTCTCCCTCCCTCTCTCTCTCTCTCTGTCGATGATGGACATGTTACTGCCTCTATCCCTCCCTCTCTCTCTCTCCCTCTCTCTCTCTCTCTCTATCAATGATGGACATGTTACTGCCTCTATCCCTCTCTCTCACTCTCTCTCCCTCCCTCTCTCTCTCTCTCTGTCGATGATGGACATGTTACTGCCTCTATCCCTCCCTCTCTCTCTCTCCCTCTCTCTCTCTCTCTCTATCAATGATGGACATGTTACTGCCTCTATCCCTCTCTCTCGCTCTCGCTCTTTCTCTCTCTATCCCTCCTTCTCCCGCCCTCTGTCGATGATGGACATGTTACTGCCTCCATCCCTCCCTCTATCTCTCCCTCTCTCTCTCTCTATCCCTCCCTCTCTCTCTCTGTCAATGATGGACATGTTACTGCCTCTATCCCTCCCTCTCTCTCTCTCCCTCTCTCTCTCTCTCTCTATCAATGATGGACATGTTACTGCCTCTATCCCTCTCTCTCACTCTCTCTCCCTCCCTCTCTCTCTCTCTCTGTCGATGATGGACATGTTACTGCCTCTATCCCTCCCTCTCTCTCTCTCCCTCTCTCTCTCTCTCTCTATCAATGATGGACATGTTACTGCCTCTATCCCTCTCTCTCGCTCTCGCTCTTTCTCTCTCTATCCCTCCTTCTCCCGCCCTCTGTCGATGATGGACATGTTACTGCCTCCATCCCTCCCTCTATCTCTCCCTCTCTCTCTCTCTATCCCTCCCTCTCTCTCTCTGTCAATGATGGACATGTTACTGCCTCTATCCCTCTCTCTCGCTCTCTCTCTCACTCTCTATCCCTCCCTCCCTCTCCCTCCCTATCTCAATGATGGACATGTTATTGCCTCTATCCCTCCCTCTATCCCTCCCTCTCTCTCTCTC